>NC_092096.1:43616047-43711047 GCF_045679555.1 Salvelinus alpinus | reverse complement strand
TTACTCGCAGTAATAGTGGTACAGCACCATGAGAGAGAGGAACATTCTGGCGTAAATGTCAAGACAGGGAAATAGCTTTTATATAAGGCTTAGAGGTGTGTGTGTGTCTTCAAGAAGGCTGGAAGGTGCATGAGGGTGATAACCGGTGATGAGTCACCATGTGTGATGACCTTTCATAACGGCACGCAAACTGTGACTGAGAACCAGACAACACACACACACACACAAACACATGGGCGGAAAGCGTGACAGATCTAGGCGAACAATAAGTTTATCTGAAGCTTTTCCCATCTAATTCTAAACCTTACCTCAGGGATCACCTGTCTGCCTGTGTCTCTGTGTGTGTGTGTGTGTGTGTGTGTGTGTTGTAAGCCAAACAGGGAATAAATGATCCTGATAAAATCAACTACGTACTGTGAGGATGCTCCCTGGGTGTTCCCTAGGAGGGGAGCTAGTCAATAACACTGGACACAAACACACACACACACACACACACACACACACACACACACACACACACACACACACACACACACACACACACACACACACACACACACACACACACACACACACACACACACACACACACACACACACACACACACACACACACACACACACACACACACACACACACAGGGGGGTGTAAACGATCAGCCAATGGTCAAGGACTGTGGAAGACAGCTTACGTGTCTCTGGCTCTGCGACACACTACTGCAGGATTAAACAGAGGTTACTGACATCGACAGAGCACTGAGATGTTATCATTATACAGTAATACCACACACACACGCAGCTAAAAGGTATTTTTCCGATGATGGCCGCTTTTCTCCCAGCATGATGTCGTGCGCAACACAGCCGACCTTCTGCAGTGCCGTGGGTTTGTAGTGTCACCAATGTGGAAATAATGGCAGCTGCTGTCTGTTTGGACACACACACACACACGCACACGCACACGCACACACACACACACACACACACACACACACACACACACACACACACACACACACACACACACACACACACACACACACACACACACACACACACACACTGCCCCCAGGGGGAGACACTTAAGAAACTGGGCAACTACAGAACTTCTCTGGGTAGAAAATGACAGGCACACTGACCCTAGATTAGTGTGTCTAGAGGCAATGTCATCCTACTCCTGTAGAGCTATCTGTGTATGAGTTTGCTCTGTGTATTGCTGTGTAACGGTGTAGCTGAAAGCGCATATTCAGTGCAGAGTAATGGTGTCGCTAAGCTGGGAGGGACTGCAGGGGAGATGATCCAGACCTGGCTTATCCATGCGCGGCAAAGATCCCTGCTGTGGATCGATGGCAGCAGATATCCATTGATTAGGCCCGAGGGTGGAGGCGGAGGACAGGGAGGACCTGGGCCGAATGCAGAGTGATAGTCAGGTTCCAGCCACCAGCCTGCTACTCAGTAGGGGTCAAAAGGCGAGACATGTTATCAGATCCTGCTACAATTGTTTGTGTGTGTGAGTCTGCCATTCCCACCTACGAAACACACATTATTTCCATCTAAGTGAACAGTGTTGGCATGTACGTGTGTGTGCACGTGTTTTCGTGTGTGTGTGTGCGCATGTGTTTTTGTGTGTGTGTCCCTTTTTAGAGAGAGGTGCCTCTTTACACACGACGCAAACGTCACAGGTTGTGTGTTTGTCTAGCGTCTAGACGCCCTGCGAGCAGTGGTCCACGATAACAATCCCTAACACGGGGTGTAAATCTAACTATATAACAAGGAGAGCCCAGACAAATGAATGTGAAACTGTGTGTGTGGATGACAGATCATCTCTCTAGTCACTCTCTGCATCCACACTCTTCAGCCCACACAGAAACCCTTGAGTTGGCCAGACAGCAGACAGACACTCAGACCTAGAGAAAGCCTGATACCCCCGTATCTCTCTCCATCCTCCTCTCCTCCCTCTCTCATCTTCCCCCAGGACTGATGAGTTTGTGTTTTTCAGTCTATTTTCAGTCTATTTCTTCTCTGTGAAGTACAGCGATCCCGGGCTGGGACGACAGTAAGACAGTTATCCCGGGACACAGCACTTTTCAACAGAGTGTTGTTGAGAAACAGACAAGCCGGGTAAAAGGATATGATGACCATGACCCGACATATCGACAGACAGACAGAACAGTCTTTCTCCACTACATCTCTTGTTTCCCCCCACAGTTCTGTTCTGATCGTTGCCTTGATGGAAACTTTAAAAAGGAAGTGTTGACTTCCTGACATTATCCCGATGTTGTTCCTCCGTCTCCCCTGACTAAGGTGCTTCACCACAGTGGAGGCCATGCACTGTTAATCACAGCACCACACGGTGCGTACACAGACACATGTGCTCGTTGTAATGTGTCAGGGTCATGAATCATGTCTCGTCTTGATTATCCGTGCTCTTTGACAGGCCTCTAGTTCTTTGTTCAAATCCATTTGACGTCATACATTAAATCTGTGGTGTTCACAATTCTGCAGGGTTAGTCTCTCCCTGGCCCGGTCAGCCGATACTGACGCAATCATAACCACGGCAAGGGTTATTGTGACGTATGCCTCTTGGAGGAGGGAACGCAACACCCTGCTACATCTCAACTCCCGGCGGAGTGAAAAAGTACGTGGTCGTAGGTGCGCGGAAGGACGACAGAGGCATGACCTTTTACAGGGGATTTATTATTCCTTAACATGGTAATGTGGGTGAAAAGAGGCTGGACGGAACCAAAGCAAAGAAAGTAAAAATGTAAGAGTCCCCTCTCCTACCTTACCTTCCTTCCCACTTCTGACCTAATCTTTAGCACCACCTGGCGCACTAACCAAAACACAAGGGGTGGTCCGCCCAGGTCTTACCTAGTCTGCAGATTAAATACTATGAGTTATGTATGACCGCAGGTCTCTTGCCTAAACACTCCCAAGGTGCGTTCCCCATCCCCCCCTGGGAACAAATGAAACAGAATAATTTACTAATACTTTAAGTGAACAATTTCAATAACCAAAAACACTAAGTCCTATTGGCATACTCATACCGCTGAAGGAGCGGCTACAAAATAATATCAACAAAACTTTCACTGACCAACAACCAACACACGACATATAAAGAAGCTCTTCTCTGATGAAGGAACACTGGCTTTTACCAAGCTGGAGAAGGAGTTGGTAATTGAAGAGCCAGCTGTTTCCCCTGACGAGAGGGAGGGGTCAGAGCTCCAATCAGCGATGGGGCTGACCAATCAGCTGCTTTAGGATGCCAGGAAGCCATTTCCTGAAATACACACACATACAAACCCACAACAACACAGAAACTGGGAAACGTAACGGTTATGTCCAGACTAACTCTCGCGCGTAGACTTCCCTTCCGTACCACTGCGGAACCATAATGTATTCCTTTACCATTACATCTAATATAGACGGCCTACAGATCATTCTCTGTTTAACTCAACGTTGGCTCCACTTAAAGCCTGCTCCAGTTTCCTTAGCGGGGAATGAGCCGTTACAGCGGCTGATGGTAATTATGGCTGCACTCTGATGGATAGAACACTTCTATGGCTATATAATGTGTTTGGAATGGGATCATAACCGTTTGAAAGCCATTGTAATGCCATTTCTAAGAGCACGCATAGTGTAGCACCTGCGAGTGCGATTTGTGCATTCGTGCGTGAGTGTGACAATCTGAATTTATGCTGCGTTTGCTATGACGTTGACATCTGGAATTGTTTTGTAAATGGGCATGTGAAGTAGCGTGTGTTTGTATTGTTTCACACCGTGTGTGTGTGTGTGTGTGTGTGTGTGTGTGTGTGTGTGTGTGTGTGTGTGTGTGTGTGTGTGTGTGTGTGTGTGTGTGTGTGTGTGTGTGTGTGTGTGTGTGTGTGTGTGTGTGTGTCGTATCAATAAAATGACTCATACACACTCAATCGTAAGCAGGAAGTGTGCTTAATACCTCAGTGTAAAATAAATTATGTGGACGCCCTTCTAGCCTGTAACCCACATACACAAACGTGTGTGTGTGTGTGTGTTTGTGAAATTACATTGATGCCCTTTTGGCCTGTAACCAATACAGTGTATGTGTGACTGGTAAGATTGGCCGGGGATCAGGGGGTTTCCAGGGGGAACTGTAATGGCTGTTTCCTGGACCTTGGTGCTAAATAGATGGAGAGATGAGCAGTCAGTCAAATCCCCCTTCCACCACGGATAAGCTAACCCTCTCAGGGGAGGGGAGAGGAGGAGGAGGGGAGGAGATGGAGAAAGACGAATAGAGGGGAGTGGTGGAATGGGAGGACGCAGATAGAGACAGAGTAAGAAAATGATTGGATGGAGAGTTTGAGTGAGAGACAAAGGAAGATAGGGGCATGGAGGAAGAGGGCGAGAGAGATGGATAGATGGCGAAATGAAGAGGTAGGGGTGGTGAGAGAAGCAGGCAGAGAGCGAGAGAGATGGAGAGATGGAGAAATGAAGAGGTAGGGGTGGTGCGAGAAGCAGGCAGAGAGCGAGAGAGATGGAGAGATGGAGAAAGGAAGATGTAGGGGTGGTGAGAGAAGCAGGCAGAGAGCGAGAGAGATGGAGAGATGGAGAAATGAAGATGTAGGGGTGGTGAGAGAAGCAGGCAGAGAGCGAGAGAGATGGAGAGATGGAGAGATGGAGAAATGAAGATGTAGGGGTGGTGAGAGAAGCAGGCAGAGAGCGAGAGAGATGGAGAAATTAAGAGGTAGGGCTGTTGAGAGCAGACAGGTCACCCGTGATACAATTCAGTATTCGATGCCCGTCCATATCTGAGGATGTTGGATGTCCTCTAAATATTCCCGCAAAGAAACGGATAAAACACACAGCTGCAAAATCAAGGTGATTTACTTAGATGAGGAGGACCAAGAGCAAGAGAGGGAGTGCAGTGATGTCCACAACTAAAGAATCCCTGTGGAATCTGAAAAGACACGTATCCCGAAAGCATGACGGTGTACTATGTGCATATGCTAACAGAAAGGAACGAGGTGTGTAGCTAGCTAAGTGTGCCATGGTATTTATAAACCAAAAACCTGATCTCTTAAACATGTTGTTCATTTTCATTATATTATCTATACAATAGGCTATCATTGATTTTGGCCCAATAGTCATGACATATCTCTTTCGAGGAGCTTTACATTTGGATAGGGTTATTTTGCCTAAAATAACTTTAGGCCTACCTATAGAAAAATTCAAAAAACAACTCTGCATCCCTGCCCAGCCTGGTAAGAGTGGCCCGACGGGTGTTTAGTATCCCCAGTGGCTCTGCAAAGTGCGTAGAGGGTGTTCTCCGCTGCTAGTTTGCTCTCCAGGCACCATCGCATGAGCCTGAGCCTGAAGCCACAGACTCTGGCCAAAAGCACTGTAGACTGAGCCTAATAAGGCATGTTCTGAGCCTAATAAGTCAGTCAGAGCCTATATGGGCAAATTTATAGACTATAATGATTTAATACAACTGTCACGCCTGCTCCCGCTCCCCGCCAATAATGCTCGCTCCCCAGCATCGCGCACTCACGCGCATCAGCAATTATTGGACTCACCTGGACTCAATCACCTGTGTCATTTCCTCCCCTATATCTGTCAGTTCCCAAGCTCTGTTCCCTGCTTCAGGATTAACGTTCGCTTGTCATTTTGTTACCTGGTTCTGATGCTGTTCTTGTCCTGTTGCATGAAATGTTCAACTCTCCTTACCTGCTTCTCTCCTCCAGCGTCGGTCCTTACAACAACAAAATGTTGTTAAATGCCGAGCGCTTAATGTTCCTGCCAGCCTAGTGTGTTGTACTCGCAGATTCTTCACAATTTATTTCTTCGTAGGCTATAGCCTTGAAATAATTAAAATAATAGGCTAATAATATAGCTTAAATAATTAGGCTACCTGTCTGGCTCCTGACCTAGTTAATGTTTATATGCTGTTTAATATGGCATGTAGCCTATTTGAAATGGTGAGTGCTTCTTACTGTTACGGCTCTCGTTGGGAGAAGGAGGCCAAGGCGCAGCGTGGTAGGCGTACATCGTATTTTTATTGATGACACCAACAAACAACAAAATCAAAAACGAAAGCGCACAGTTCTGTCAGGAAAAAACACTAAACAGAAAACAATACCCCACAAAACCCAAATGGAAAATGACAACTTATATATGATCCCCAATCAGAGACAACGATAGACAGCTGCCTCTGATTGGGAACCACACTCGGCCACACACAAAGAAATAGAAAACATAGAATTTCCCACCCAAGTCACACCCTGACCTAACCAAACATAGAGAATAATAAGGATCTTTAAGGTCATGGCGTGACAGTACCCCCCACCCCCAAAGGTGCGGACTCCGGCCGCAAACCTGAACCTAGGTCAGGGCGTGACACTTACAGTCACCAAAAGGTTGTTGTTAATTAAAATACTTTTAATTCAAATCATGTTTTTTTTCTTCAATTCTTCAATACCAAATGGTAGGTTCAGGTAGTCACAAAAATAGATGGATGATGGTTAAATTGTGGTTTTAATGAATGGAGCGAATTAGGACCTACAGTTTTTTCCCCTGTGAGAAAGGTACAGTTTTTTTAGCGGAGCAGTTGGAAAGGACGTGGAGCGCCTTGAGAGATAAATGGGATTTCCCGACGCTCAACTCCACTCACATACTCTGGTCTGGGAGATGACATGGAAAGCGGCCACAAGGGGCAACAGTGAGCTCTGTAACCTTCAAGTAGGTTAGGGTGTTGTGGACGGGGATGGTGGATAGGTGTAAGCATCTGCCTCTGATTCCAAAGGTTGCAAGTTCGAATAAAGTGATAGAAAGTTGTTTTTGATATTTTTGTTTTAAGACTATCCCAAACCTTAACCATTCGGAGTTAATGCCTAGCTTTAAGAATTTGTAGTTAAGGCCTGAACTTAATCCTAACCTTAAAAATGTGGATTTAATGCCTAAAATGTACCTTAAACACTTTGAAATTTGACGTTTGGAACAACTTTGAAATTAGCGTTTCAGAAGCATGGATGAACATCTAATTCTGACATGAGACTGTGAGACCTGGCAGGTTGAGAGAAGCAGGCAGAGAGCGAGAAGAGAAAGGAAGGGGGACAAGGATTGAGATATGGAGAGAGAGGAGTGGAGAGGGGGATAGAGTGAAGGGATGAGTGTCTGCTGTCGGCCTCTGAAGGCAGGCTGGGATGATTGGTTCACCCACCGATGCACGCACGCACAAACCTCTGTGAAGAACAGAGAACCCTGCCTATACATGTGTTCGACAGACAGACGTACAGAGAGAGAGATTGAAGAAACAAGAGCTGCAGAAATGTGTGGGAGGGGGAGGAGGAAGGTGAGAGGAGAGAGGGAGGACGAGGGGGAGAGAACATGCCAGAGGGAGAGGGATTGAGATGGAGGTGCAAATAAGTGAAGAGAGAGAGAGAGAGAGAGAGAGACGTGCATTGGGAGGGAGGGAGAGAGCTACGATGAAAGAGTGGAGCAGACAAGGAAAAGAAGACAAGCTTCATCGATGACACCGCTGATGGTATGGAGAGGAGGATAACAATGTGTACCATGGGTAGAGGGAGGAAGAGAGAGAGGGAGAGGGAGAGGGAGGGGTGGAGCGAGGAAGAAAGAGCGAGCGAGAGAGAGGGAGAGAGAGAGGAAGGGGTAGAGAACGGGTGAGAGAGGAAGAGGGAGGGGGGAAAGGTAGGTAAGAGAGAAGAAGGAGCAGGGGTAAAGGGAGGAGGAGTGAAAAGGAAGGTAAGAGAGAAGAAGGAGCAGGGGTAAAGGGAGGAGGAGTGAAAAGGAAGAGGAAGAATGGATGAAAAGCAGGGCTGGAGGCAGAGGAAGAGAAGAGGAAATGAATGACAGATCGACAGGAAGGATAAAATAGAAATGCAGATGGAGAGAGAGAGAGAGAGAGAGAGAGAGAGAAGCTCAGAGCCACTGCAGAAAGAGGGAACAAATGCAAAGAGAGGAAGAGAGTGGGGGAGGGATGGAGAGAGAGAGAGAGAAACTAGACCCAACCAAATCACGAGAAAATAAAAAGATAATTACTTGACACATTGGAAAGAATTTACAAAAAAACTGAGCAAACTGGAATGCTATTTGGCCCTAAACACCTAAACAGAGAGTACACAGTGACAGAATATCTGACCACTGTGACTGACCCAAAATTAAGGAAATCTTTGACTATGTACAGACTCAGAGAGCATAGCCGTGCTATTGAAAATGCTGCCAAGGGCAGACCTGGCTCTCAAGAGAAGACAGGCTATGTGCACACTGCCCACAAAATGAGGTGGAAACTGAGCTGCACTTCCTAACCTCCTGCCAAAAGTATGACCATATTAGGGACACATATTTCCCTCAGATTACACAGACCCACAAAGATTTAGAAAACAAATCCAATTTTGATATACTCCCATATCTACTGGGTGAAATACCACGGTGTGCAATCAGAGCAGCAAGATGTGTGACCTGGTGCCACAAGAGAAGGGCAACCAGTGAAGAACAAACACGATTGTTAATACAACCTATATTTATGTTTATTTATTTTCCCTTTTGTACTTTAACTATTTGCACAGCACTGTATATATACATAATATGACATTTGAAATATCCTTATACTTTTGGAACTTTTGTTAGTGTAATGTTTACTGTTAATTTGTAACTGTTTCTTTCACTTTTGTTTATGATCTATTTCACTTGCTTTGGCAATGTAAACATATGTTTTCCCTTCCAGTAAAGCCCTTCAATTGAATTGAAATTAAATTGAGAAGCTCCGAGCCACTGCAGAAAGTGACAAATTTAAAGAGAGGAAGAGTGTGGGGGGGATGGAGAGAGTGAGAGAGAGAGAGTGAGAGAAAGAGAGAGTGAGAGACTAGGTGTGTGTCTACGAAAGCCTTATTGGCAGTCTGTGGTGTTAGACTGGTGATGAGTCAGAAGGGGTATGTTTAGAGTTTACCAGATCATTAGCAATTAGCACGTGAGCCCCAGCCTCTCATCACAGACCTCTATAGTCCCAGACAGAGCAGCCGATCCTAGGCCGCCCCAGGCCCAGTGCCCCCTTATCCCCCAGACCCCCCAGCCATTAGCTTGTCATGCTAATCATTATCCATCATTATTCCGCTACACTTCATCAGCTATCCCAACTGTGTGCATTAGTACATTAAGTCCAAACGCGCATAGCTATTATCGTAGCTATTACGATACCTCAGTCAGCAGTGTGATGGCAGGTTGATGCTATCTGCATTAATATTCACTGAGAGACACTAGACTTCCGGGCCCCCTGAGAGGCATTTCAATACAGCACTGAGTCACTACAGGATCAGCAGAATTAATGCAGGAACACACACAGGATGCACCACTCTCTCTCACACTCACACACACACACGCACACGCACACGCACACACACGCACTAATGCAGGAACACACAGGATGCACGCACACACGCACTCTCTCTCGCTCACACACACACACACACATGCACGCACACACACACACACACAGGAAGCTCCTTGAATGAACTCCACCACCATACTTCCCTTAGCTGATGGAGTATTCTACAGGGTAAAGTGTTAAAGAATAGTGCGTCTCACAGGAAAGGTATTTCACAGTCTTTAACCAGGACCAAGGAAGTAAAGTCACAAGCATGCACGTACACACACACACACACACACACACACACACACACACACACACACACACACACACACACACACACACACACACACACACACACACACACACACACACACACACACACACACACACACACACACACACACACACACACACACACACACACACACACACACACACACTGACATGACCCATTACCACCCTGGGAGCTGTGTGTCATCGAAAGAGAAGTCGTGTGAACCCTGCATGGTGAAAGAGTGTCTGTATGTATGTATGTTTGTGAGTGTGTGAGCGATAGAGAAACAGACACAGGGGGTAAGCAGGAAGTGGGATGTCTCAGCACAGCGGGAAGTCTATAAACCTTAAAAATACAACTGAGGAGCCATTAATGAGTTCCAAAACTCTCCAGACTTTTTACTGAGAACGGGCTGGATCTGATAATACAACATCTTATTCAGAATTAAGCTAGTTAAACTAGCAACGTTTCAATCACAATCAAGTTTTGAATTGAAATGCTTGCCAAAGCATCTGGATGCCGGCTATTGGGCTCAGGGTCAGTTGTGTGATTGATATAACCGTGCTATGACCACAATTCCCTCAGGACGTCACTTTGACCACTATTCACTCAGATCGTCACTGTAGGATTGGGGTGAAGTTGCCCCTAGATGCTGGTCTCGGGTCAGTTGTGCGTTTCCACCGCTAATGGTTAAGATTAGGATTTGGGGAGCGCACGTTGATCCTGGATCTGTACCTAGGAGCAACTTCACTACAGATTAGGTTTAAGTTGAGTTTTAGGGTTATGGTTATGGTTTCCCTTATCCTTAATTTAGACAAGGGACGCAAAAAAACGTCATACCAGTCGGCATAGTGGGACAAGAAAGCAAGAAAGACTGTGACGGCAAAAGCAAGACAGGGCGACGGTGTGATTTGCTATGGTGATTTCAGTAAACAAACTGCAAATCAACAACCGGTAGAAAACAACCCTACGACAAAATATTTGAACTTTGGCGACAAGTCCCATCTACCGTGGCGGCTGACTGCATTCACTGCCAGCCTCAATGGCATTTACTGTCGTGATGTCGTTGAAAACAATGACATCCAATTTGCCGTGTACCTCGTACCATCTAAGCGCAGCATCAGGCTCACTACATCACACAATCCTGGAAACTCTAAAATGAATGCAGTTGTTATATCTTAGGATCTGTTGTTGCCTAAGTATGCACTTGAGTGAGATGAGTCAGATGATGTTGTTAAGAGCTGGTAGTCATGACAGAGATGCTTACTGTGAAGAGCCCAGAGCTGTTGTTAGGGTGTATAGCACTGCAGGTGTGGAATCTTACAGTCTTTTTCTGATTGCTTAGGCACTATCTTTGAAACTATAGGCTATTTTTGCAAAACTCTACCCACTAACCACAAAAACCTCACACCAAACCAGCAAAACAGTATACATCTCTTGCAAAAGCAAACTATTCTTGCAACCCCTTCAAACTCTTTAAAAAAATGATACACACAAACCATCATATGAATAAGCACACGAAGCACCAACTATGCACTGATAATATAAATGAAAAACACGCAGTTTGCAATAAAGTTTTGTCATACATGTAGTAAACACACATACACACAGGTATCCAAATGTGTAAAGTATGGATGTGTATTCCGAACATAACACACTATCAATACAAATAAGGGGAGAAAGGTTTTTTTCTTCTTCTCAGAATGTTCTAACACTCCTCAAACAAAAAAAAGCGCATTAGAAGAAAACAAAAACATTTGAGCTAGAAAAAAAAACGGATATTTTTTTGGCTACATCTCGCCTCCGATGTGAGTCTGGCCATAAGACTTCATCCACATCACATGCGATGTTGTCTTTTTATTTTTTGATTTAACCTTTATTTAACCAGGTAAAACCCATTGTGGTTAAAAACATATTTTGCGAGGGCGACCTGGCAAGAAGGCAAAACAGGGAAATAGCAGCGTGGCCATAAAACATTACAGAAAAAAGCAGAATACACACAAAAGACAAAGTGTCACAAGTTAAAGATACAATTGAAGATTAGAAACAATTGCAGTCATCACAAACAGTGTTGTCGATCAGAGTCTTAAAAACATGTCCCCTAAGTCCCCTAACTTTAAAATATTCTGAAGCATGTTCCAGGATGAAGGGGCATTATGGGAAAAATAGTTTTCCCCCATCTCAGTTTTAGCCTTAGGAACAGACAAGGACAGCAGCGACTATGAACGAAGACTATTTTGAGTGACTGATCTGGTCAGTAAGGAACAGAGATACAAAGGGATTTGTCCCATCAATGCTTTGTACACAAAGTGTACCAGTGCTTTAGCCTCCTGGTGGAGAGAGAGGTCCATTGCACCATAGCATACACATCACAGTGATGGGTAAGTGATCTAGCATTGGTAATGAATCTTAAAGCACTATGATACACTGTGTCCATAGTTTTCAAGGTACTAGCTGAGGCCTGCATATAGACAATATCAGCATAATCCAGCACTGATTAAAAAAAGTGCTTTGAACAAGATCTTTTCTAACTAACATTGAAAAGCAAGATTTGTTCCTGAAATAAAACCTAATTTCAACTTCAGTTCCTTGGTCAAGGTATTAATGTGCTGTTTAAAATTCTACTTTTCATCTAACCAAATCCCAAGATACTTATAGGAGGTGACCCTGTCAATTTGCTGGCCTGTTATAGTTCAAATCTGCAAGTGACTCCATCTGTTAACTTTCAGGGAAGACAAAACCATTAACTTTGTTTCCTTTCATTAAGGACAAGTTTCAGTTGGAAAAGCTGCCTTTGAATAAGATCAAAGGCCAACTGTAAGTCCTGAAAAGCCTTATCAATATTAGACGCGCTAGAATAAATAATTGTGTCATCAGCATACAGATGGAGATTTGCAGAGTTAACAGTCTTCCCTATATCATTTATATACTGTCTAAAAAGGATCGGACCTAAAATTGAGCCCTGGGGAACTCCTTTTGTAAGCCTTCGAAACTCAGATTTCATATGAGCTACACACTGTGTTCTGTCAGAAAGGTAGTTTTGGAACTAATCCAATGCATCAACACTTAAACCAACATTTTTTAGTCTATACAACAGCAGGGCTAAGTGTCGAAGTCAATAAAAAGTTAAACACTGATTTTTCTTGTCCTGAGCATCTAGAATATCACCTAAAACCTTAATTACAGCAGTAATTGTACTATGCTTGACTCTAAAATCCGACTGGAATTGAGATAAAACTGAGTTATTATAAAGAAAGTCTTTGAACTGTAAGTTTACCAGGTTTTCCTAAACTTTTACCAGTGCAGACAGTTTAGATATGGGTCGATAGTTATCCAATTGGGACGATTCTCCACCTTCATGTGAAGGCGTGACATAGGCTGCTTTCCAGACTTTTGGAATGGTATTACTCACCAAATACAGATTTAATATATGAGTGGGAGGGGCAGCAATGATCGCTGCACCAATTTTTTGAAAATATGGGTTTAATTCATCCGGGCCAGCTGCTTTCTTAATATCAATGGATTTGAGTTCCTTTACAACTTCTGAAAGTTCAATATCGGTAAAATGAAATAGATGAACAGTAGGACTTCACGATCGTCTCCTTCGTCGGGGACTTCAGGAAACAGCAGAGGGAGCACTCCCCTATCCACATCGACGGGACAGTAGTGGAGAAGGTGGAAAGTTTTAAGTTCCTCGGCGTACACATCACGGACAAACTGAATTGGTCCACCCACACAGACAGCGTGGTGAAGAAGGTGCAACAGCGCCTATTCAACCTCAGGAGGCTGAAGAAATTTGGCTTGTCATCAAAAACACTCACAAACCTTTACAGATGCACAAGTGAGAGCATCCTGTCGGGCTGTATCACCGCCTGGTACGGCAACTGCTCCGCCCACAACCGCAAGGCTCTTCAGAGGGTAGTGAGGTCTGCACAACGCATCACCACCCAATGTCACAGGAAGGCCAAAAAGATCATCAAGGACAACAACCACCCGAGCCACTGCCTGTTCACCCCGCTATCATCCAAAAGGCGAGGTCAGTACAGGTGCATCGAAGCTGGGACCGAGAGACTGAAAAACAGTTTCTATCTCAAGGCCATCAGACTGGTAAACAGCCATCGCTAACATTGAGTGGCTGCTGCCAACATACTGACTCAAATCTCTAGCCACTTTAATAATTAAAAATGGGATGTAATAAATGTATCACTCGTCACTTTAAACAATGCCACTTTATATAATGTTTACATACCCTACATTACTCCTCTCATATGTATATACTGTACTCTATACCATCTACTGCATCTTGCCTATGCCGTTCGGCCATCGCTCATCCATATATGTATTTGTACATATTCTTATTCATTCCTTTACACTTGTGTGTATAAGGTAGTTGTTGTGAAATTGTTAGATTACTTGTTAGATATTACTGCATGGTTTGAACTAGAAGCACAAGCATTTCGCTACACTCGCATTAACTTCTGCTAACCATGTGTATGTGACCAATACAATTTGATTTGATTTGATTTAAAATAATCCAAACTACAGTCATCTGATACAACAAACACAGTTTTTAGCCAGACCAAACCCTGTAGATGAGAAAGTTTTATGTGCACAATCGGATCCCTCTGAAAGACAAAAGGTGCTATACCATCAGTTAAAGTAGAGTTTAGCGGTATCTCTTGGTTAGGGAGATGAGATTGTTTTTGATCATTTAGACTATGCAATGAGCCATAACCCTTGTAGGCAGCAATTAAAACCATTTGTACAAAAATAGCCATTTCAACCACTGAATCCAACAGTTCACTAAAACAAAAATAAAACAAAATTAAAATATACTGAGTCAATCTTTTGAAACCTCAAATTCCCCCAAAATGTACAGCTGTAGCCTAGAGGTAGAAAGCAAGTGGGTGCCCGAGCGTTGTTGCCTTAGTTAGAACGGTCAGCGTGTTCAACAGCCACTGCAGGAATGTACTGACAGGGATTTAGCCCAGTGTGTGGGTCTGGTCAATGCACCCAGTCGCCTTGCAGTAGGCTACCGCACGTTGAGGCAGAGCGGGCCCAGTAGACCGGCCAATCACCGGTGGCTAGTCAACCCGGCAGGGTTACCCTGGGCTAGGAAGCCCATCGCACCTATACGTTATGTCACAGCGCAGATACCAACCTTCGGCTTCCACCGCACAGCAAGGCAGGAGAGGAGTCAAAAGACTCCGGTAGAATGGCGAATCACAGATAAAGAAACTGACCGTCGAGGATTATCCAAGGCTAGTCAGCTCAATGTGTCTAGACCCGTCAGTCACAGCACAGATGTATCCTCTCTCTGCTTTCAGGGAGGGCACCACACTGGCTTTATCTCCTCGTGTACAAACCAGCAGATGTCAATTTAATGCTTTAATTGCTCTGATCCTGTAGGATTTTAGATTTTGCCTGTTGTTTGATGATAACTCTCGCAGCCTATAACGGTTTTGCGAAGTAATAAAAACTTGTAACACTTGAAACAAACTAACAGTGTGTCACAACACGCTCAGCAAAACTGCTCTGCCACCGTCTTGGAAACCTGGAGCTAGGCAGCGTGGGAAGTATCGCCTGGAGTGCCGTATCCAGGCCTGGCATGACCCCTGATCAATGTCTCCACAATCCTCCTCCATTGCCTGTAGAAGGGGTATGCGTTGGTGGGGCTGGCGATCATACACCTTCCAACGTCATGCAGAGAAAAATTCTTCAATAGGATTCAAGAACGGAGAGTATGGGGGGAGATTGAGTGCGATGAAAAGTGGGTGACCTGTGAACCAATTGCGGACCACAGCAGCCCGGTGGAAACTAACATTGTCCCAGATGATAACGTACCTGGACTGCTCTGGCCCCTGGTCATTAGGGATTAGTCTGTTGTGGAGGGTGTCCAGAAATGTGATAATGTGTGCAGTGTTGTATGGGCCTAGGATTGCATGATGGTGAAGGATGCCGTTTTGACTAATAGCCGCACACATTATTATGTTGCCACCACGTTGTCCTGGGACGTTGATGATGGCACGGTGTCCGATTATATTTCTGCCGCCGCCCCTTGTTTTTGCAAGGTTGAAACCTGCCTTGTCCACATACATTAGCTCATGATGCACTGCACCATGACTCTCTGAAAGAGACAAGACAAAACAATGTAGCACAGTGGGAAAAGACAGGGATCAGTCAATATGATGGAGCACCAGACACTTCCAGATCCAGTACCAATGATAGGATAGTATAACTTACCTGCACATATTCATATCTCAGTTGTTTTGCACGGTCTGAGTTTCTTTCGAAAGCGACTCTGTACAGCTGCTTCATCCTAATTCTATTGCGTTTCAGTAGACGAGACAGTGCAGAGAGACTCACTCTGTTGACGTTTTGGAATATGGTGTTATCTACCATTATGTGGTCCTGCAGTTCTCTGAGTCTGATGCAGTTATTTGCAGTGACCATATTTACAATGTGGGCCTCCTGCTCTGGGGTGAACAGTCAACCTCTTCCACCAGATACTGGTTTTCTTGCAGTTCTGTAAACACATTTGAATGGTTTTAGCGATAGATCCTTCTCATTATGAAAGTCCAGTACATATTACTGTACCAGTCAGACTACAGCACTTACAGTTACTTACCAGTTCTCATTTAGAAATATCCGGATGATACATGCAACAGTATAGCGGCTCAGATTTGGTTGAACCCGTTGCCCAGCCTCCCTCATGCTCATCACATGGTTGACAACATGGTTAACCACAGTCGCTCTGATTTACAGTTTTTTCCAACTGCTTTCAAAACGGTCTCCTTTTTTCAAAACTCTACACACAATTCCCAAAACTGCACACACAAAATGCAAAATGCCTCACGTCTCCTTCAAAATGTAACACTGCATTCAAAATGCCATAAACACATGTCAGAATGAAGCATTTGCATCAAATGGCAAACACTGCTTTCATAATAGTACATTTTTGGATATACCACGTAAACACTGTTGTTCTAAATCTAAAGCTCTTTGGTCTTTCATGGGCTTATATCTACATATCAATACAATGTTCTACAGTGAAAGTCATCTGCTGAGAGGGGTAACAAGTACACTGTAAACACCAATGCAATGTAGAAACAGAAAATATTTATTAGCCCAAACATTACTGTTGTATACAGTAGCATACAACAAAACCATAAACAAATGTAAACCAAAAGTATATTCTTTAGAATACAGTAAAGAACACAATTGTGTGTGTGGGGTCCCGGGGGGGGGGGTAGTCCAGGAATTGGTGGTCGGGGGGGGCAGTCGCCAGTGCTAAGCTACGCTTCATCTCTTCTCCGGTCTGGGTCTGGCCACAATACTTCGTCCACATCACAAGATACGTTTTCTCTTGCCAAACATCGAGGGAAGTATCTCCTAGCATGGCGTATCCAACCTTGGACAGAGGCAACCTCTATGTCCCCACATGCGTCCTCCATTGCCTGGAGAAGCGGCATGCGGGCATAGGGTTGGCGATCATACACTTTCCAGCGCCAGGCTGAGAATAATTCCTCTATGGGATTTAGAAAAGGTAAATATGGGGGTAGGTACAAAACTACAAATTGTGGATGGGTGGCAAACCAGTTTTGGACCAGAACAGTCCGGTGAAAACTAACATTGTCCCATAAAACCACAAATCTAGCAGGCTCCTGATCTGGATCAGGGACAAGCATTGTGTAAATTGCATCCAGAAAAGTGAGCATATGGCCGGTGTTGTACGGACCCAGTGTGGCATTGTGATGGAGGACCCCGTTTTGAGTGATGGCAGCACACATAGTTATATTACCCCCACGCTGTCCAGGGACATTGGTAATTGCCCTCTGTCCTATTACATTTCTACCGCGGCGCCTGGTTTTGGTGAGGTTGAAGTCAAACTCATCCACATAAATAAATTAATGGCGAATTACATGGGCATCCAGCTCCAATACTCTCTGTAACAGACAAAAGGATATACAGATGAGTAAATATGGTATGTCTGAAGTACTGGAAGTAGTGTTGCATACATACCTCTACAAAGTCATGTCGCATATTCTTGACTCTGTCAGAGTTTCTATCAAATGGCACCTTGTAAAGTTGTTTCATCGTCACTCGGTGCGGTTGGAGGATGCGTTGTATGGTCGACGGGCTTACAGCATTGATGTTGTTAAATATGGTGTCATTATTCAAGATATGCTCTCTTATCTCTCGAATCCTAATTGCATTGTTGGCCAAAACCATATTTATAATTGCAGTCTCTTGTACACCTGTAAACAAGCGTCCTCGTCCTCCATGATGTCTTTGCCTTTCCACTCTGTACAGAATTCAAACACAGTATGTGTTCAGCATAGGAACTGTAAACAATGTACAAAAAAATGTAGTACAGCTTGATAACCAAGCTCATTCATTCAACGCAGTGCAGTAAATGGATGGCTTAGAGTTACAAATGTTTATGCAATACTATGCAGTCATACGTATTTTACAGTACATTACTGTAATGCTAAAATAGTCATTAGATAGTTGCATACCTGTTCTCATTTCTGAAGGTTTGAATTATGGACGCCACTGTAAATCGACTCAAGTTGGGCTGGACTCTCAGTCCAGCCTCTCTCAGGGTCAAACCGTGGTTGATCACATGATCAACAAGTGTTGCCCTAATCTCATCAGAGATGGCTCTCCTTCCTTCTCTTCTTTGCCCTCGTCCTCTTCTTCCTCTTCCTCCTTCCTCCTCTTGCTCTCTGTCCATTGTTGGCATCCATTGTTCAAAACAGGTAATCTGACCTTTGACCTATTTATAGGCCTATACTACAGTAAAGAAGTGATTGGTTAGTGATCAGTTAAGCTATTAGTGTTTGCACATGTGAGGAGTGTGTGTGTGACCTGGTGAATAAGTGTAGCATTTTGATTGGTTATGTTTGGAAATGGAAAGCAAGTCACTTCCTGTTAGATTTTTGTGTTTTAGGTAGAGAATTGTGTGTAGTGTTTTGAAAAAAGTGTTTTATGCAATTGACAACTGAGTCAAAGGCTGAGAAATAGCTAATGGTTTTGGATATTTGGTGTGTAGTTTTGCACTTTGAGTGAGAGGTTTCAAAAATCGTGTGACATGAAAAGATTTTGTGTGTAAGCAGTTGGAAAAAACTGTAATCAGTTATTGTTTTTCTGACTCCCCTTCCTCTTCCTCATCCCCGTCCTCTCCTTCTCCCCGTCCTACTTCACCTCTTCCTTCTCCTCCTCCTCCTCCTTTCTTACTTCTTCACCTCCTCGTCCTCCTTGTCCCCCTCTTCCTCGTCCTCCTCTAGTTCTCACCCGTCTTACTCCAATATTGGCCTCCATTGTTTTCCAAACCAAATGTTTACCTGAGGCCTATTTATAGTGCTCAAGCTCTGATTTGTAAGTGAACTCATTATCTAAAAGTTTTCACATGTGTCAATGTGGAAAGGCAATTGGCGAAATAGTGTAGCAATGTAGAGACCAATGTTTACAGTTTTGCTAAAGTGTGTTATTAAATTGCAAACTGAGTGTAAAGCAGAAAACGTGCATTCAGTTTGGCACACTTGGCATATGCATTGGCTCCAAGTGTTAATGGTTTCAGAGATAGTGCTTCAAGAATCACTGTTAGTGTTTAATAATTCAGAAAAAACGGTAATGTATACCTGGTATATTTATGTTTACCAATAGATGGCAGTATTGACTCAAGACGGGGGTTTGCTTCCCGCTATCCGTAGCTATTTCCTATGTCTGCCTATATAACTACGATTAAGAAAGCTTCAGGTAGCTTAAGCCAGGTGCATTAGAGAATGTAATTCTAAGTTACAATTAAATACTAAACCGTACTTAAGTCTCATGAGTCATAACTCTAAGAAGCTTTTAAGGATACTACATATTTGGCGATGAGGATAGCTATGGAGAACTGCGTTGGATTTTTTTTGCCGCGTATTTAGTGTTTGGCGTGCGACGCGGGAGGTGAGACTCAAGTGAGCGGTGGAAGATTCTGAAGGATTGATTCCCTGGATACGGGTAGGACAAATTATTGACTGTGTGAGGGGAGAAAGAATCGGAAAAGATGGCTTTGGCAACAATAGGTTCGCTACCACCAGTTGATCCTAAAAATCAGGAATGGGAGGAGTACTGTGAAATAATGGAACATTTATTTGCTGCTAATGAAATAACTGATGCCACTATACAGAAATCCATACTCATAAGAGTTGTCGGTGCACAGACGTACAGCTTAATGAGAAACCTGTTGAGCCCAGATAAACCAGGAGAAAAGTCATTCATAGATTTAGTCGAGCTATTAAAAAACCCACTTCAAACCCAGTGAGATAGTACAAAGATTCAAGTTTGATTCACGCATGAGAGAACCTATCGAATCAGTGGGGGAATATGTGGCTGAGTTGAGAGAACTAGCATTGGACTGTAACTATGGGAATACATTATAGCAAATGCTACGCGATCGGCTGGGGTGTGGGATTAATGATGACAGGATACAAATACGCTTGTTATCAGAGCCTAATCTCACGTTTGAGAATGCACTCAAACTGGCCCAGGCCATGGAGTCCGCAAATAGAAATGCACTGGATTTGCAGGCAAGGGGCGCAACTGCGTGCCACACAGTAAAAGAGAGCAGCGCTGAGCGCGTAGAATTTCAAAGAACGCAAAGCCGTGGTGCAGCAGCCAATAGAGACTGTTATCGTTGCAAAGGCAAACACCAGCGTTTGACTGTAAATTCAAACACGAAAAGTGTTATGCATGTGGGATAATAGGCCACATTGCGAGGGCGTGCCGCAATAAAAAAAAAAAGCCACTGCCTGCAGAAAAGAGAACGGACAGAAAACCGAATACTTCCAGACACTCTAGCTTCAGCTCCAATCAAGTGATAGAAAGTGAAAGTGAGTGCGCAGACGCAGAGCAAGCATTCTCAATGTACAGTGTACAGGGGGCGAATATGAAAAAGGTGAAGCCTTTCATTGTGGAAATGGGAATAAATGGACCTAAGGTACCGTTTGAACTAGACACAGGATGTAGTGTCACACTGATGAACAGGTCCCAATTCTATAGGAAGTGGAAAACTGTTGAAGTGCCTAAACTGAGAGACACTCCCATAAAACTCAAAACGTACACTGGGGAGAAGATCACTGTGATTGGAGTTGCTGACGTTCAAGTGGAATATCATGGACAAAAGAAAAGTCTGCCTCTCTTAGTAGTGGAAGGTACTGGCCCCAGCTTACTAGGGAGAGGGTGGTTGGAGGAAATACAATTGAACTGTGATGAAATCAAACATGTCACCACAGAGGCATTGACACTACAGCAGGTGCTTTCAAAGCATGAGTGTGTTTTCAAAGAAGAGCTAGGGACATTAAAAGGGGTCCAAGCTACCATTCATGTTGCTTCTGATGCTACTCCCAGATTCTATAGGCCAAGATCAGTTCCATATGCCATGAAGCCTAAAGTGGATGTGGAAATTGACAGACTCTTAGCAGAGGATATAATTGTACCTGTCAAGTTTTCTGAGTGGGCAGCACCAGTTGTTCCCATACTAAAGCCAAATGGTTCAATCAGATTATGCGGTGACTATAAGCTGACTGTAAATAGCATTTCCTCTCTGGAGCAGTACCCCATACCCAAAGTGGAGGATTTGCTTTCAACGTTAACCGGAGGGCAACAGTTTACATAACTGGACATGAGTCACGCATATCAGCAAGTGCTAATGGATAAATCTTCACAGAAGTAGTTGACCATAAACACCCACAGAGGGATGTTTACCTATAAACACTAACCTTTCGGGGTGTCTTCTGCACCAGATATCTTCCAAAGAACTATGGAGGGAATTCTGCAGGGGATACCCAAGCGGTTTACCTCGACGACATTTTTGTCACGGGAGTCACGAAGGAGGAACATCTCAGAAACGTAGGCGTTTAAGTTTTGAGGAGGATGGAGGACGCCGGTCTCCGGCTGAAGAGGAGCAAGTGTACACTGTTAGCTGATGAAGTGCAGTACCTGGGTCACAAGGTGGATGCCAAGGGGTTACACACTGTCAAAGCTAAAGTGAGGGCTGTTGTGGAACCTCCAGCACCGACAAACGTTACAGAGCTGAAAGTCTATCTAGGCTTACTGAATTATTATAATCGCTTCCTCCCGACCCTCTCTACCCTCTTAGCTCTTCTACATCAACTGCTAAGGAAGAATGTGGCCTGGAAATGGTCAGAAAGACAGGAAGAAGCTTTTGCAAAGTCAAAGGTGTTACTGCAATCAGCTGAAGTGCTTGTGCACTACTCAGCAGACAGAGATCTCATCTTATCGTGTGATGCCTCATCGTATGGTGTGGGGGCGGTGCTATCACACCGGATGGAGAAAGGTTTCTCTGCACCAATCGGGTTCATGTCAAGAACGTTGTCGCCAGTGGAGAAAAAGTACTCTCAGCTGGACAAGGAAGGACTGGCTGTCATATTCGGAACACAGAGATTCCACAAGTACTTGTACGGGAGAACATTCACTATTGTGACCGACCATAAGCCTCTGATCTCTCTGTTCCATGAACAAAAGCCAGTACCACAAATGGTCTCTCCAAGAGTTCAGCGATGGGCTGTGTGGCTCAGGGCCTACGAGTACAGAATAATTTACAAACCAGGTAGATACCATGGGAATGCTGATGCTCTGAGTAGGCTGCCCGTTCCAGAAATCATCATTCAGGAAGAAGAAAATGACCAGGTTTTGATGATCGATGTGTTGGATGATGCACCGGTGAACACATCACAAATCAGGCAATGGACATCAAAGGATGTGACGCTATCACAAGTGCATGAATTTATCCTGAGAGGATGGCCTGCAGTGACCGAGCCTCAGATCATGCCTTACTACACTCGCCGCTTGGCATTGAGTGTTCGAGATGGATGTGTTCTATGGGGTTCAAGAGTAGTTATCCCACCACAAAGGCGGGGTTTGCTACTGAATTTGTTGCATCAGTCGCATCCAGGTATGTCGAGAATGAAAGGCCTAGCGAGGTCATATATCTGGTGGCCAAAGATGGACCACGATGTGGAAAATGAGGTTAGCCGGTGTGCAGATTGTCAGAGTAACAGGAAGTCACCCCCCCACCACGCCATTACATCCATGGGAATGGCCAGATAAACCATGGACACGACTACATGTGGGCTACGCTGGACCTTTCCTAGGAAAACTTTTCCTTGTGCTGATTGATTCTCATTCAAAGTGGATGGATGTTTACCCCATGAACACGTCAACATCGTACGCTACGATTGAGAAGTTGAGACAAAGCTTCCGTGTTATGGGATTGCCTCAAATGTTAGTTAGTGACAATGCTACTTGTTTTACAAGCACTGAAGTCACAAGTTTCATGAAACAAAATGGAATTCAGCATGTAACGTCGGCCCCTTTTCACCCATCTTCAAACGGATTAGCAGAACGTGCAGTTCAGACCTTGATGGAGGGGATGAGGAAGATGCAAGGGCCTAGCATTGAAACAAAGGTGTCCAGATTTGTTTAGCTACAGGATTACTCCTCAAGCTACGACTGGGTTGTCACCTGCAGAAATGTTGATGTTAAGGTCAACCTTGGATCTCATCAGACCAGACCTGAAAATGAAAATACAACAAAGGCAATGGAATCAAAAATGTAATCATGACACCTGAGCCAAACTCAGAAGTTTCTCACCTGGAGATGATGTCTATACAAGAAACTATGGGTTTGGTCCTAAATGGATTCCAGCTACCATTTGAGGTTTGCTCAGGACCAGTATCTTATACTGTGATCATCGGAAGTGGACAAAGACTAAGGAGACACGTGGATCAGATCCAAGCTCGAAATCCAGTTCCATCCGGAGATCTGGATCAATTCTAAAACGAGCAGGACAGGACATTGGAACGTTCCCCAGAGTTGCAGTTGGACAAACCACCTGAGACCAACAATGCTCAACTTCCTGAGACCACCAGTCCGGGACGACCTCCTCCTGTGAAGTCTCCACAAAATGACTTTGTTTCACCATCAAGGGGTGAAGATCTGGTGGCACCAGCTACACCACCTCTGAGACGCTCTATTAGAGAGAGACGTCCGCCAGACTTTTTCAGATCCTAAAGGAGATCATTTTTGAAAAAATGTAAATAAGAAAATAGCATAGCTCAGAAAGGAGTTAAGTTGGGTTATTAGCTTTAAAGGGGGGGGGGGGGATGTAGTAACCTGGTATATTTATGTTTACCAATAGATGGCAATATTGACTCAAGACGGGGGTTTGCTTCCCGCTATCCGTAGCTATTTCCTATGTCTGCCTATATAACTATGATTAAGAAAGCTTCAGGTAGCTTAAGCCAGGTGCATTAGAGAATGTAATTCTAAGTTACAATTAAATACTAAACCGTACTTAAGTCTCACGAGTCATAACTCTAAGAAGCCTTTAAGGATACTACATATACCAACTGGATGCACACCCACGCACACAGACACACACAGACACACAGACAGATACACACAGTGGAACAACCCCCCCACGCACACCCGCTGTTTATGCAAAACTTAATTTTAAGCAATGCGACTGGGACAGTTTAGAGTGTGTGTCTGCAGTGTACTGATGAGGCTCTCCTGAGGTAGCATGCACAAATTCACACACTCACAAATCTGATTAAAGGAATATGTCAGTGCTTCTAGTGCTGTCTTAATGCGGTATAGGGGCTGTGTTGTGTGTGTGTGTGTTCGACAGGGTAGAGCCACCAATTAGTCACTGCTGGCTGCTTGCTAATTACTGCGACTCGCTGCACCCGCCTCATATACACACACACACACAGGCACACACATAACTGCCCATGCTACTGCAGGTGAGAAATGACAGTGCAGGTATGAAACGGGAGAATCCTGCCTGCTGCTCTATCAGTCCTGGGTCTGGGTCTGGGTCTGGGGTTCTGTTTTTTATGGGAGTGAGTTCCCTCTGGGGAGAGCGGGAGGAAGTGTTCCTGTCAGCAAGTCCTCACAGGGAGAGGGAGAGGTGGAAAGGAGGAGGGAGAAGGGGAGATGAGACGGGGAGTGAAAGGAAAACTTTGATAACTGGGTCGTTCCACGAAAGGAGTGCCTTTTGCGCCCCTTTGAGATATTGTTAAACAATATTGCATGTTAAAAGCCTGTTATACTGTATTAAATGAAGTACACTTAAGTAATAAGGCCCGGGGGGTGTGGTATATGGCCAATATGGTATATTGGCCATATATCACAAACCCCTGTGGTGCCTTATTGCTATTATTAACTGGTTACCAACGTAATTAGAACAGTAAAAATACATGTTTTGTCATAACAATGATATACGGTTTGATATAGCATGGCTTTCAGCCAATCAGCACTCAGGGCTCAAACCACCCAGTTTATAATTTAATCACATGGAGAATTCAATAGATCTGATTTTTATATGAATAAAGGCTTCCTAAAGTGCCAAAATTCAGCATTTTCTTTGTCAACCAAGTGTCACTTCTAGGAAGATTTTAACCCACTTAATCTCAACATTTCTTCAAGTTTCACCATTGTAAAACTGTAGTTATTTTGTTGCTTTGACAAAGTAATTTCTGAAGAATATTATTTATTTCATGTGATTAGTGAATCTTTCCCTCATTTTAAGCTGGTCGAGTGTAACATGTCAACCATGTTACCCATAGATAGACAGGCTAGAAATGTTTTAAGAATTCATTATTTTTAAAGCTTTAATTCAGTTGCCACTCCCTGCTGCACACAACAATCTTCCATTCCCCCTGTCACAAAGGGATTTATGTGTGATTTAAGAAGAAATCGTCAACCCTGTTACGGTCAACCCTGTTATTTTAGTTGCCACTTAATAGGCACTTACTATAGTCTTCTTTTTAAAAATTCAACCTCTTGAGATGGGGAGAACATGATCTTTATGAAGTTGAACATGTGCTGTTTGTAACGATGTGCGCTGAGAGTCAGGAAGCAAGTTCAGGGAGGGAGTGATTGATTTAATCAATAAACAAACCACGACCACCGCACACACCAGAAACAATGACGCCTGGGTAAGGATCCAAAGGAAGTGACATATATAGGGAAGGTAATCAGGGAAGTGATGGAGCCCAGGTGAGTCTGATGACGCGCAGGTGCGTGTAACGATGGTGACAGGTGTGCGCCATAACGAGCAGCCTGGTGACCTAGAGGCCGGAGAGGGAGCACACGTGAGAGTACCCCCTCCCCGACGTGCTAATAGTTATGTGAAGAAAAAAAAACCTCTTAGAAAAAGGGTTCCAAAAGGGTTCTTTGCGGAGGGATAGCGTTCTACCAAGAACCGTTTTGATCGGAGGAACCCTTTTTGGAAGAAAGGGTTCTGGAGAAGGCAACAAGGCTTCTTTGGAAGGCAAGAAAGGTTCTACGAAGAACCATCTATCATATTTCCCAACATGTTCTATTGCAGGGTAATTTTCTGAATAGTTTATTTTAATATCTGTGTTTTTGCATGTAAATTGATTGGTTGATTAATATTATGCTACACAAAGATAAGTAGCATACGTTTTCCTTAACTAATCCAATCTGTTAGTAGTTGGATTTATTACACCCATTACTGAGATGGTTGTTCCAGTTCAGATGGTTGAGGTAGTCTCAGTATTCAATCTTCCCTACTCTGGCAGTCATTCTAAATGCAGTTTGCAGGTGATAGCACTTGTTGGATAGTCTAACTCTGGCCTAATTCCAATAGGAATTAAACAACTTTGCAAGTCACCATAATGTGACTTTCAGGTCTGATGCGGTCTGTAAACAAGGCGTTTCCTAACACTGCTGTGTTAGTGTATTGATGGGGAAACAAAGCTTCCTGACGCGTTGAGCATTTCCAGCCAATTGTGTCTAAAATAAGTTCATTACTCAAGGCTTTGATCAACATAGTGTACACTAGTGGCACCTGCTGGTCAAAAGAATTTACAACAGACAAATTATTATAGATGACGTCGCACACGCCGTAGCGCGTGTGCAGAGTAGCCTTTTTGTCTTCTCCCGAAACCAATATCAAACCAATTAGGTGGTTGTTTGACAAAACGTAGCTTCGGACGTCATTGATCACGTGCTTCTGATAAAGTGATACAAACATCGGCACACTGCTTGGAAATAAACTGCTTAGCGATTTCGACGTATGCCTCGGAGCTCCGGTATCAAATGTAACATCTCTATGTTAGCATATAACTAAACCCTCAAAGAAAGATCCTATGAATTAGTGTACACTGTGTATGCAATGCATTGTCATAAATCATTTAATTTTAAAGGCTAATAAGGCTGGTGGAACCATTCATATGGGGTTCTAGGAAGAACCCTCCAAAGATGAAAGGATTCTTGGTAGAACCCTTCATAGAGCGTCCTAGGCAATACCCTTCATAGAGGGTGTGAGGTAGAACCGTATACCGGTGTTTCTATGAAGAACCCTACATAGAGGGTTCTACGTAGCACCAAAAAGGTTCCCTTATGGGGACAAACCGAAGAACCCTAAATGGTTCTATTTTTTTTCTTCTAAGAGCGTAAAGAATCATTGTACCATTTTCACCGCTGTGAAATATAATTTTAATAACCCAAAATATTGTATTTTCAGCTGTTTGAAGCTGGTGTACAAAACCGAAAGTAAAAGACGCAAATGTTTTACTTCAGAATGAGGAAGCATAGAAATGGCACACACAGAACAGATCTACTGCTTCTTAGACTTGCTTTCAATGAGAATTACATATATATATACAGTGAGGGAAAAAAGTATTTGATCCCCTGCTGATTTTGTACGTTTGCCCACTGACAAAGAAATTATCAGTCTAATTTTAATGGTAGGTTTATTTGAACAGTGAGAGACAGAATAACAACAAAAATATCCAGAAAAATGCATGTCAAAAATGTTATAAATTGATTTGCATTTTAATGAGGGAAATAAGTATTTGACCCCTTCTCAATCAAAAAGATTTCTGGCTCCCAGGTGTCTTTCATACAAGTAACGAACGGAGATTAGGAGCACACTCTTAAAGGGAGTGCTCCTAATCTCAGTTTCTTACCTGTATAAAAGATACCTGTCCACAGAAGCAATCAATCAATCAGATTCCAAACTCTCCACCATGGCCAAGACCAAAGAGCTCTCCAAGGATGTCAGGGACAAGATTGTAGACCTACACAAGGCTGGAATGGGCTACAAGACCATCGCCAAGCAGCTTGGTGAGAAGGTGACAACAGTTTCTGTGATTATTCGCAAATGGAAGAAACACAAAAGAACTGTCAATCTCCCTCAGCCTGGGGCTCCATGCAAGATCTCACCTCGTGGAGTTGCAATGATCATGAGAACGGTGAGGAATCAGCCCAGAACTACACAGGATGATCTTGTCAATGATCTCAAGGCAGCTGGGACCATAGTCATCAAGAAAACAATTGGTAACACACTATGCCGTGAAGGACTGAAATCCTGCAGCGCCCGCAAGGTCCCCCTGCTCAAGAAAGCACATATACATGCCCGTCTGAAGTTTGCCAATGAACATCTGAATGATTCAGAGGACAACTGGGTGAACGTGTTGTGGTCAGATGAGACCAAAATGGAGTTCTTTGGCATCAACCCAACTTGCCGTGTTTGGAGGAGGAGGAATGCTGCCTATGACCCCAAGAAACCATCCCCACCGTCAAACATGGAGGTGGAAACATTATGCTTTGGGGGTGTTTTTCTGCTAAAGGGACAGGACAACTTCACCGCATCAAAGGGACGATGGACGGGGCCATGTACCGTCAAATCTTGGGTGAAAACCTCCTTCCCTCAGCCAGGGTATTGAAAATGGGTCGTGGATGGGTATTCCAGCATGACAATGGTCCAAAACACACGGCCAAGGCAACAAAGGAGTGGCTCAAGAAGAAGCACATTAAGGTCCTGGAGTGGCCTAGCCAGTCTCCAGACCTTAATCCCATAGAAAATCTGTGGAGGGAGCTGAAGGTTCGAGTTGCCAAACGTCAGCCTCGAAACCTTAATGACTTGAAGAAGATCTGCAAAGAGGAGTGGGACAAAATCCCTCCTGAGATGTGTGCAAACCTGGTGGCCAACTACAAGAAACGTCTGACCTCTGTGATTGCCAACAAGGGTTTTGCCACCAAGTACTAAGTCATGTTTTGCAGAGGGGTCAAATACTTATTTCCCTCATTAAAATGCAAATCAATTCATAACATTTTTGACATGCGTTTTTCTGGATTTTTTTGTTGATATTCTGTCTCTCACTGTTCAAATAAACCTACCATTAAAATTATAGACTGATAATTTCTTTGTCAGTGGGCAAACGTACAAAATCAGCAGGGGATCAAATACTTTTTTCCCTCACTGTATAACTCAAATTTCTATGTGAATTTCATTGGATCGCCCAAGAAGTTACACATTGGCAAGTAAAAAAAGTAGGTGAAATCAATGTTTTTATTTTTTAAGTTACACTTCTCAAAATTGGTGGAACGGCCCATATACCTCAGGAAGATGTAAATGGGATCCCACAAACACCTGGTGATAGGAACAACCTCTCATGTGTCTAAACTGTTCGATCAACAATTTACAAGGCAAATCAGTGTGTGTGTGTGAACAGCAAATTCTCCTGCGTTAAATCAACACTAACAGTGTTCAATTAAACACTGGTGTATATGGGTCCACACTTTTCAGTGTTAAATGAACACACTGCTTAGTGTAAAGCCTTACTTGCATATTTCCAAGAGTGCCTTTCAAGTGAATTGTAGCGTTACCAACCGTGACTGTATTTGTTAGTGATAGAGACATTGTTGTGGCGTTCATCCATTTTCAGTCCTGTGGCCTTCACCAAGTGAGATCCTAGGCGAATATGTTCTCTTTCAAAATAATTATTTAATACAATACAAGTATTTAGTAAGGCCTTATTTTGAGGGCCTAGTTTTACCCTAAAACAGTGGCTTGAAACTCAAATTTTTCAGGCCTGCAAGTTACATTATGGTGGCTTGCAAACCAGAGAGGGGATAGTCAACAGTTGGAATTTTTATTCGCCCGCAACCTGCATTCAGAATGACTGCCAGGTTAGAGAGACTAAGGGTTGAGACTACCTAAACCATCTACACTGGAACAAATATTTCAGTAACGGGTGCAATAAATCCAAGTAACAGATTGGATTAGTTTAGAAAATGTAATGTATGTTACTTATATCTGAGTAGCATAAGATTAATCAATCCATGGAAATGCAAAAACCTAGATTATGAAACAAACAATAAAAAATAAAAAAATCTACCTGCAATAGAGCATGCTGGGAAATATGATAATGAATGGTGTAGTTTTTGTTTAACTGGTTATTAACACCAACACTGGGGTTATTTTAAACCAACGAGTGTTATTTTAAAACTTACAGAGTTAATTTAACACCTGAAAAATCAACACTAGGTAACACTGGCATATTTTCTGTCCATCTTGCTTGGCTCAGGACTGGCGTTAAAGAGATCAGGTGTGAGTGTAACGTGATAATTGCCAGACAGAGAACTAGAATGAGGACATGAACTGAATGAAGAGAACTTTCCAATTTTTCTGCTGCCCTTTCCTTCTCTTTCTCCCTCTCTCTCTCTTTCTCCATCTCTCTCTCTCCCTCTCACTCCCCCTCTTTCTTCTGTATACTGGAGGACTGTTCTACTCTGCTCTGCTCTATTCTGCCTGTTTGTCTCTGTGTTTGACAATCTGTTGTGTTCCATCCAGCTGTATCATTGAAACCATCTTATGTGCTGCTCAGTGACAACCACAACAACAGACTCGTAGAGGCAGGCTGAGTGCTGGGGTTCACTGAGGCTGGGCTGCTGACCAGAATACGCATGATCCACAATGACATGGGAGCAGAGGAGTGCATCCTCCTCTCTCTCTCTCTTCTTGCCTCTTCTCTCCGTCTCTCTTTTCCGAACACTTCTCTCTCTCGCCCTGGTCCCTGCCTCTTTCTGCCAAGAGGCATCATGTAACAAATGTAGAGCCCTGACAGTCCAGCAGGGCTGCTCAGTGTGTGGTGTGTGTGTGTGTGCGTGTCTAGTCTAGAGGCCAGCAGGGCTGATCAGTGTGTGGTGTGTCTAGTCTAGAGACCAGCAGGGCTGCTCAGTCCTCCAGCAGGAATTCAGAAGAGTTATTTGAGGTCTAAATGTCAGCCAGCTACTGGCCATTTCCACCTCAATGAGCCACACCGCCCATCTACTACACAGATAATGGCTGCACCTTTGTGTGTGTGTGTGTGTGTGGCCCTTTTGTATATGGTGGCAGAGTGATGGATACATCCATTTAATGTCATGTGGAGGATGGCCCTCAGTGTGTGTGTGTGTAGGCACAGCCTTTGTGTGTATATGTCTTCCAAGTCTGCATTACATACAAGGCAGATCTTTAACCTCAGCTTCTCTCTCATCTCTTTGTGCTAAATGCATTGGATCACACATATCTATTAGTATGTATGAGCAGCAGACATCCAGCCAGCCAAGTCAGCCAGAGGCTGCGTCCCAAATGGCACCCTATTCTCTATATAGCGCACTACTTTTGACCATGGCACATAGGGCTCTGGTCAAAAGTAGTGCACATGTAGGGAATAGTGTGCCATTTAGGAGACCCCCAGACAGTCAGACAGCAGCTCCTCCAATGACAATGCCCGGTACTGAGTTTGACATGATCCTTCTATCCAGTCCAAATCACATCACACTTCATTCCCCGCCGCACACCGAGAGGAGGCCGGCCGGTTCACGCTTAATCATCTTCATGGTCGCCTTTAGCCTTTTGGGGGCCCTAAGCGAGATTTGTACTCATTTTGCTGTGGGTCACAGATAAAAATGAGCAGTTTTACAGCTAATTTCCTGTAATTCTACACATTTTGCGATGACTTATGCCATGTTAATGATATCTAAGTGAGGGTGACTAACACAATCAATGGGGGCCACCTGGAGGTCAGGGCCCCTGGGCATGTGCCCTTTGTGACCAGTCAGTATTCAGCCATGATTACTACACATTTAGATAGTTTAGCTAGCTAATTTACCAATCTAAAAATTGTTAGCTGACATAGCTAATTGAGTGATTGTCAGTGACTGACATAACAAGAGAAATACTGCTGATGCACAACCACATTTTGAACTTGCACTTTGTGTATTCTACTCTTCTAACTTTCTAATTAAACTTTTCTAACTCTTTCTAACTTGCTTATGCCTAGAGCCGGCCCAGATCATCCTCTATATCCGATGAAACTGTCGTGGAAATTACCACCAGGGACACCTGAAATCAATATTAAATAATTCTTTATTATCAGCAAGCTGGAGAGGTTCCAGCAAATGTATGCACCAAGTAGTACACGTCTATCAGGAGCTCTGCCGGGGCAGTCCCGTTAGTTCTGTTATATACTGCTTACACAGACAAGTTATATTTGCATGATTTAGCTTATTCAATAATCATAATTAATTAATCATTAACATTTGGTTCATGCATTTGACCGACCTATACATCACGAGGCTTCCTCACTCCAAGCTAAGACTTTGAAACTGAGACACCCCTTTCGGTTCTCAAAACAATGTTCTGGACGTACTGCCAAATTGCTTGTACTGATAGTGAGGATTCTTCCCAGGCATGATCATTCAGTCACTTGCATGAACCCAGTCAAATTGGTTATTAGAAAAGCACAAGCAGAACTTTTCTTCACATTCCCTCCTGTTATCACTCTGATAATTATTGTTGAATTTTAAGGTAAGCATTCGATTATAGCTTCTATTAAAAGTAGGTTCTTCTATTAAAGTAAGCGAAATCAACACATACAGACACTTCATCCTTTCAAACCCTTCACTCTGGGTTGTACAATCTAAAATACACACAAGGGATCCACAGACTCCGATTGTTTCCATAGCTCTTAAAAAAAAAATGTATTACAAAAAACACATGAAGGGGTAACATTAAAGTATGAAGGACAAACAATACAGCATCAAGACACTATCAAACATGTATCAGTCTTTCCGCAACAGAACCATCCTTATGTGTGCGTGTGCATGATAGTGATATAAAATATATGTCATAGTTTCCTTTTTCATGATCACAATCTTGTGAAACCCGAACCCTCCAAGATCCCCCCCCACAGTTCCCCAATAGCTGTCCCTCAACCATTCGGGACCCCTCCCACAGTCCACCTCGGAATTTTTTAAACAATTAATTCCATTCCATTCTTCTTCTGTTAAAGTAAGTGAAATCAACACATACAACCAGACACTTCATCCTTTCAAACCCTTCACTCTGGGTTGTACAATCTAAAATACACACAAGGGATCTATAGACTGTTTCCAAAGCTCTTACCTATTAAACCATTGCAGTAGAATGTTTAATCATAAGACCTTCCCTTCATACAGTTACACATGCTTCATTACGCAATTTCAATGAATTGTATTCTGACATAAAATGTTCCTTCACAAAGCCATGGGGCTCAGACAGGATCATCGACGTGTACGGAGGAGGAATTTGAATGTGAATCTGACACGACGCTTCTATGACAGGTGTGTCCAATTGACATTGACACGGTATGCCAATCTATTTCAGATGATTCATGTCAGTTGAGACGACTCATAAATAAATGTATTTATTCGTTGTATTTTTATGTCAGGTGTCATGTAGTTTTTATATATTGCATGTATGTGTGCTGTTTCTTTCAAATAAGGACGTCTCTACAGTGATCCTCGGTAAACAAAGTAGAGCAGGGGGAACCCTCAGTCATATTGATGAAGATATTCAAACTTTATTGCCCAGGCACCACATCTGCCTCACCTGACACACACACACACACACACACACACACACACACACACAGGCAACCGGTAGCCTAGTAGGTTGGAGCAGCAACAGTCATGTCAGAAGATCAGGCACAAAAATAGGTGGTATTTAATTTACCGTGCAGGCGATGAGAGTACTGAAACCAGAGACGTTATTTACAAAGTACCCGAAAAATAAACAGTTTGCCAACAACAATATTACCTTGACTTGAGCACAAAGCCAAAAGCGGCTCCAACACAGTTCCAAACACCCATGAACTCACACATCGGAGTAGGGCTGCAACTGGCAGAGCTCTGTAACAACATACAACCTCATCAATAGCTCTTCCTGAATGAGGAGTAAGGAAAGGAAAAAGGACCTGCCCTATCAACATCTAAACTTGCCAATTTGACTGGTATGGTGGTCACGGTACCTAGCCACTGGCACCCACACGTGTTGATGAAATGTTTGTCATCTTCACTGTGCTGAGTGCACTGTAGGTTGTGCTACTAGCATGTCAATATCACATGTATGAATATTCAATTTCTCTTTCGTGGTCTATTAATTGAAGGTTTTCATATTTTATTTCTACTTTACTGTATGTCTTTCTCTTTTAATTAGGTCACTGTGTTATCTAGTACCCTGTGTGCGGTGTTGGAATGTGCTGGTAATTTGATTGGCCAGGTCTGGATGCCAGCTGTATGTGTGAGGCTGTAATCAGGGGTAAGGAATCACTGCAGGGTTGAGGAGAGGTGGATGTTATCCAGGTTTGATTAAGTTGGCTGGAGCCAAGTTGGGGAAATATTCTCTCTCATCCCTCTCTCCCCCTACCCCCCTTTATCTCTCTTTACTATTCTACCCTCCCCGTTTCCATCCCTCTTCTTATTTTCTCCCACCTATCTCCCCCATCCCTCTCCTTCCTGTTTCTCTCCTCCTCTCCCTCTATCCATCCAGCTCTGCTCTCCACACAGACGAGAATAGTAATGTTGTTTAGAAGCAATTCAAACCTCTGTTGGGATCCTGGGTCAGGATTGAAGGATGAATTTTGACAGAATGAGGCGATTGTTTTTATTTTCTTTGATATATATACTTTATTTGTTTGTGCTGAGGGGATTTGAGTCATTTACATAGAGCTTATAGCTAGCTACATCTCTCAGAATCACCTCAGCAACACGAATTCATGCAGCAACACACACAGCATTCACACACTCTCTCTCGCTCTCTCAAACACACACACGCGCACACTCCACAGGGCCTTATTAACCTAATTGGCAGATTTGGGTGCTACGGTGCAGATTGGCGTGCTGGGATGGGAACTTGATGAGTGTCATGCCGTGCTTATCATTAGGCAGGAGGACAACTGGTGATGTCATTATTCTCCATGGATACAATCTGTTACTGTATCTCTTCATCTTCACCTGTAACACAGTCTAAAAGGGGAGGTGACAAGATGGTGGAAATGTGCGACACATAAACATGTCCTCTGTTTCAGTTATCTGTTTGAGTTGAGTCTTAATTTCCTGCTTAATAACCACCATCGACCCTGACCAGCCACTGTGTCGTTGCAGCAGCATACAGCCCACCACCTCTCTCTGTGTGTAACTGTGTGTGTAACTGTCTCTCCCCTCACCCTTTATCCTGACGCATGTCCGCCCTTCTGTCAGATTGTTTTACAGTAGGTCTTTCTGTGTTTGTGTGTGTGTGTCTGGGTTAATTAGCTACAGAGCGGTCCCATCTATCAGCCTAATTCTCCGTCCGTGCCCAAGACAGCTCCATTAGCACCGTGTACACACACACACACACACACACACCACACAGAGCAGCCCCAGCAGGGTAGATGGTGTGCTGAACCTCCAGATACAATATCAGGGTGGATATTATAATATAGCTTGGTAGAATGAGCAGATAACTGTTACTAGAATCCACTCAACATCATTTGAAGTATAACTTCCAGGTCCCGATGGACATTGCTGGTATTTCCCAAAAGTGACGTCATCTGTCAATGTGACATCGACCTTGCAGTAAGTCACTCTCTGTCCCCATATCCTCTTCTTCCCTTGATATTACCTGTGTTAAGTCTGCCTTTCATTCATACATACATACAATGCTAACCTGTGGCCTGTGTGATTACATGAATGTGTTTGTCAATATACATGTATGTGTGTACTTGTGTTTAATAGTGTTAACATGCTGATCGGTGCTTTCCCAGCAGAGAGTGGGATGTGTAATTGTGACTTTATTTTCCCTGGCATCGGTTTGAAACACACGCTCCTCAGCCTCTCCCTCTCCTCTCCTCCGACCGGCAGGCTGATTATTTGATCAGCTCTGATTGAAACTGCATATTCATTAGAACAAATGGAATTAGAGGTGGATTCACGGCCTAATCAACTTCTCCAGCGAAATCGTAACGAATCCATTTCCTTCCTCCTCCCCTCCCTCTGCTTTGAAAACGGCTGCTTCCTCAACCCTCGGCTCATAGATGATTCCTGCTGTACGGCAGAGAGTCACAAGCTTGTCACCACAGTAGGACTGATTATTATGGAGTCGACGAGCGCTTATTTATCCTTGCGTAGATTTTAATAAAAAGTTGTGACTCGTTTGACTAGTGACTCGTGAGCAGAGCCACGTACAGTATATACATAATTATGTATATGACTCAGGTCAGGAGAATGGGTTGTATTCATAAAGGTTGCTTTGACTTTAACTGTACGCTGTGCACAGTATTCAGCATAGTAGACAGTACAGTATACAGCACAGTATACAGTACAGTAGACAGCACAGTATACAGTACAGTAGACAGTATAGAGTATAGTGTACAGCACAGTATAGATTAGTGTACAGCACAGTAGACAGGACAGTGTACAGTAGATGATAAAGTATAGAGTACAGTAGATACAGTATACAGCACAGTAGACAGCACAGTAGACGGTATAGTATACAGCATAGTATACAGTACAGTAGACGGTACAGTAGACGGTATAGTATACAGCACAGTATAGAGTAGACAGCACCGTATAGAGTACAGTAGACGGTATAGTATATAGTATAGTATATAGTACAGTAGACGGTACAGTAGACGGTACAGTATACGGCACAGTATACAGCACAGTAGACGGTATAGTATACATCACAGTGTACAGTATACAGTACAGTAGGCGGTATAGTATACAGCACAGTAGACAATATTATACAGCACAGTATACATTACAGTAGACAGCAAAGTATACAGTACAGTATACCGCATAGTGTACAGTAGGCGGTATAGTATACAGCACAGTATACAGCACAGTGTAGAGTATACAGTATAGTATACAGCACATTGTAGAGTATACAGCACAGTAGACGGTACAGTATACAGCACAGTATACAGTACAGTAGACGGTATAGTATACATCACAGTATACAGTACAGTAGACGGTATAGTATACAGCACAGTATACAGTACAGTAGACAGTATTAGTATACAGCACAGTATACAGTACAGTAGACGGTATAGTATACATCACAGTAGACAGCACAGTATACTGTACAGTAGACAGTATAGTATACAGCACAGTATACAGTACAGTAGACCGTATTAGTATACAGGACAGTGTACAGTAGACGGTATAGTATACATCACAGTAGACAGCACAGTATACTGTACAGTAGACAGTATAGTATACAGCACAGTATACAGTACAGTAGACCGTATTAGTATACAGGACAGTGTATAGTATACAGCACAGTGTATAGTAGACGGTATAGTATACAGCGCAATATACAGCACAGTATACTGTATAGTATTTATTTGATGTGTGGTATACTGTTTATTTATCAACTCATTACCTCCCTATGTTACTCATCCCACTCGGTCTTTAATTTTCTCATTCTCTCCGTCTTTTTCTTTAACAGAGATCAAAAGAGGCATGCTTTCCGAGGTCATTAGGTCACTCTCTCATCGCCATGCCGATACGGACGAACGTGATTTCATATTCATGAGCTCACATCTTTCTTCCTTTGATGTGGGAAAATGAGATGCACTGTCTTATCCTTCATTTGTTTACCTTCAACCAACATACATTATTAATATCTGCTTGGCTAAACTTTACGAACGTTTGTATTGCTTTGTGTTTGTAATACTCCTTAGTTTTGGAAACTATAAACTCTTCAAAAGCTCACTTACCATTCGTCAAAACAAATATATCTTCCAAGAGCGCTGACAACAATGAAAATGTAGCTAGTATAATAGTCTTTCATGGCTGGAAGATTGGTGAAAGTGAGTGAAAGTGAGAGCCTCCTCGCCTGGGAATCAAAGAAGTCTCCAATTACTTGTTCGTTGTTAGATGTGCTGTTTTTGAGCTGACAAGCGTTGATCGCACTGAGACTCAGAGACTCAGAGCAATGGGTTCCATCAGTATTCACTACAAGGAGCTGTCCTTCTAGAATCACTCCACACCTTCCATTCCCCATCTACTGATTCTGCTGTGTTCAGCTATCAGGACAGTTTGCGTTTACATAATTTGTGTTACTGTGTGTGTGTACAGAGAGAGAGAATGTGACCTGCCTCTGGGTCTTGATTATGATTGGCAGCTCTTCCCTCTCTCCGAGAATGCCATTGACGCAGCTTTAGACTACGTGCATGTGCACACTTCCGTGTGTGTGTTGTGTGTGAATACAGTGCATTCAGAAAGTATTCAGACCCCTTGACTTTATCCACATTTTGTTACGTTAAAGCCTTATTCTAAAATTGTTTAAATAGTTTTTACCCCTCATCAAACTACACACAATACCAGTAATGACAAAGCAAAAACAGGTTTTTAGAAATGTTTGCAATTTATAAAAGAAAAACTGAAATGTACATAGGTACTCAGAACCTTTACTCAGTACTTTGTTGAAGCAACTTTGGCAGTGATTAGTCTTCTTCTTCTTCTTAGTCTTCTTCTTCTCTGCAGATCCTCTGAAGCTCTGTCAGGTTGGATGGGGAGAGTCACTGCACCGTTATTGTCAGGTCTCTCCAGAGATGTTCGATCGGGTTCAAGTCCGGGCTCTGGCTGGGCCACTCAAGGACATCCAGAGACTTATCCCGAAGCCACTCCTGCATTGTCTTGGCTGTGTGCTTAGGGTCATTGTCCTGTTGGATGGTGAACCTTCGCCCCAGTCTGAGGTCCTGAGTGCTTTGGAGCAGGTTTTCATCAAGGATCTCTCTGTACTTTGCTCCGTTCATCTTTCCCTCGATCCTGAATTGTCTCCCAGTTCCTGCTGCTGAAGAACATCCCTACAGCATGACACAGCCACCACCATACTTCACCGTAGGGATGGTGCCAGGTTTTCTCTAGACGTGACGCTTGGCATTCAGGCCAAATAGTTCAATGTTGGTTTCATCGGGCCAGAGAATCTTGTTTCTCATGGTCTGAGTCGTTTATGTGCCTTTTGGGCAAACTCCATGTGGGCTGTCATGTGCCTTTTCCTGAGGAGTGGCTACCCTCTGGCCACTGTACCATAAGGCCTGATTTGTGGAGTGCTGCAGAGATAGTTGTCCTTCTGGAAAGTTCTCCCATCTCCACAGAGGAACTCTGGAGCTCTGTCAGAGTGACCATCAGGTCACCTCCCTGACCAGCTCTTGGTCACCTCTTGGTCACCTCCCTGACCAGCTCTAGGAAGAATCTTGGTGGTTCCTCCAAACTTATTCCATTTAAGAATGATGGAGGCCACTGTGTTCCCCCTTCAATGCTGCAGAAATGTTTTGGTACCTCTCCCCAGATCTGTGCCTCGACACAATCCTGTCTTGGAGCTCTTCAGACAATTCCTTTGACCTCGTGGATTGGTTTTTGATCTGACATGCACTGTCAACTGTGGGGCCTTATATAGACAGGCCTTTCCAAATCATGTCAAATCAATTTAATTTACCACAGGTGGATTAAAATCATGTTGTAGAAACATCTCAAGGATAATCAATGGAAACAGGATGCACGTGAGCTCAATTTCGAGTCTCATAGCAAAGGGTCTGAATTAGAGGTCGACCGATTATGATTTTTCAACACCGATACCGATTATTGGAGGACAAAAAAAGCCGATGCCGATTTAAATAAATAAAAAAATAATATTAAATAATTTAAAAAATATATATGTATGTGTGTGTGTGTGTATATATATATATATATATATATATATATATATATATATCACACACCCACACACATTTTTGTAATAATGACAATTGCAACAATACTCAATGAACACTTTTATTTTAACTTAATATAATACATAAAATCAATTTAGTCTCAAATAACATGAGAACATATGTTAAAATGAACCACCAGCTTTCATGGGTCTTCAATATTCCCAGTTAAGAAGTTTTAGGTTGTAGTGCAGAAAGCAGAGTTTGTCTGCATGGTCCCCTGTCAGTCTGCTCCTCCGCGAAACACAGACCTTATTTGAAGTAGATCAAGACATTCTCTATGGAAGACATGAACGGTAAAATAACGAAGGAACCCCTTTCAAGTTCAGCCGCAAGTTATTACAGGAATTATAACGCGTTGACTATTTCTCTAAACCATATGCCTTTGACTAATCCGGAAACTATCACCTCGAAAACAAAACGTTTATTCCGTTCCGTATTTTATCTAACGGGTGGCATCCTTGAGTCTAAATATTCCTGTTACATTGCACAACCTTCAATGTTATGTCAGAATTACGTAAAATTCAGGCAAATTAGTTCGCAAAGAGCCAGGCGGCTCAAACTGTTGCATATACCCTGACTCTGCGTGCAATGAACGCAAGAGAAATGACAATTTCACCTGGTTAATATTGCCTGCTAACCTGGATTTCTTTTAGCTAAATATGCAGGTTTAAAAATATATACTGTGTATTGATTTTAAGAAAGGCATTGATGTTTATGGTTAAGTACACATTGGAGCAATGACAGTCATTGCTTGATTGTTTTTATAAGATAAGTTTAATGCTAGCTAGCAACTTACCTTAGCTTACTGCATTCGCGTAACAGGCAGACTCCTCATGGAGTGAAATGTAATCAGGTGTTAGAGCATTGGACTAGTAAACTGTAAGGTTGCAAGATTGGATCCCCCGAGCTGACAATGTTAAAAATCTGTGGCAGGCAGAACGTTCCTAGTCCGTCATTGAAAATAATAATGTGTTCTTAACTGACTTGCCTAGTTAAATAAAGATTAAATAAAGGTGTAAAAAAAATATATATAATCAAATAAATAATAATCGGAAAATCGGCGCCCAAAAATACCGATTTCCGATTTGTTATGAAAACTTGAAATCGGCCCTAATTAATCGGCCATTCCGATTAATCGGTCGACCTCTAGTCTGAATTCTTATATAAATAATGTATTTACATTTTTTTTTTTTTATAGATTTGGAAACATTTCTAAAAACCTGTTTTTGCTTTGTCTTTTTAATCATTTGTGTGTAGATTAATGAGGATAGGCTGTAACGTAACAAAATGTGGAAAAAGTCAATGGGGTCTGAATAGTTTCTGAATGCACTGTATGTGGTGTATGAGTGTGTGGGGGAGTGGGAGCATACAAGTGTGTGTGTACATGTCTGTGTGTGTGAGAGAGAGTGTGTGTATAATTCAGCCCCAGGGCAGTCTCTCCCTCCGGAGAAATCAACCTATCAGTCGGCCATCTCTCACCCAGAGTCCATTACTTTGCCATCTGACTTTCAGCCCTCCCTGCCTCCCTGTCCTCCCTGCATGTCTGTCTGCTTGCCATTATGCCTCCCCAAGCCTCTCTCGCTCTCTACCTGCAGCACTGTCAACAAGGCAGGTCCTACAGGCCCTAGTTTTGTCGCTCCTGGACTACTGTTCTGTCATGTGGTCAGGTGCCACAAAAAAAGACTGCAATTGGTTCAGAACAGGGCAGCACTGCTGGCCCTTGGATGTACACAGAGAGCTAATATTAATAATATGCATGTCAATCTCTCCTGTCTCAAAGTGGAGGAGAGATTGACTTCATCACTGCTCGTCTTTATGAGAGGTATTGACATGTTGAATGCACTGAGCTGTCTGTTTGAACTACTCGGACATGCATGCATACCCCACAAGACATGTCACAAGAGGTCTCTTCACAGTCCCCAAGTCCAGAACAGACTATGGAAGGCGCACAGTACTAAATAAAGCCATGACTACATGGAACTCTATTCCACATCAAGTAACTCATGCAAGCAGTAAAATTAGATTTTTAAAAAACAGATTAAAAAAACTCCTTGTGGAACAGCGGGGACTGTGAAGCAACACAAACATAGGCACATGCATACACACACACACGATAGCATACACACACGTACACATGGATTTTGTACTGTATATCTGTGGTAGTGGTGGAGTAGGGGCCTGAGGGCAAACGATCTGTGAATGTATTGTAATGTTTTTAAAATTGTATAAACTGCCTTAATTTTGCTGGACCCCAGGAAGAGTAGCTGTTGCCTTGGCAGCAGCTAATGGGGATCCATAATAAATACAAATACAAATACCTCCCTATCCAAGCCTCTATTTCTACCTCCCTATCCAAGCCTCTCTACCTCCCTATCCAAGCCTCTCTCTTTCTACCTCTCTGTCCATGCCTCTCTCTTTATAGCTCCAAATCCAATCCTTTCTCTACCTCTCTATCCAAGCCTCTCTCTGCCTGCCTCCCTATCCAGCCTCTCCCTGCCTACCTTCATACCCCAGCCTGTCTCCTGTCAGGGGCTCTCCTGCCTAGCTTCTCTGCCTCTCTGTCGCAGGCTCCTTGGCTGGGGTCGCTGCTTTTCTGGGGCTCTTTCAGCTGGGCTGTCTGGTCTCTGATAAACCACTTGGATGGAATATGACCTCTGGCTAGTGTAATCTATCTCCATTTCTTCAGTGCCACGCTATCAGTAATTACCCTCTCATTCTGTCCCCCTATCCTCTGAAGAGTGACACCATTTCTACTCTCATCTATCTCAACGCATCCCTTCATCTATCTCTCTCTCTCTCTCTCTCTCTCGGCTTACTCTGTCTTTCCTCAGAATCCCCTCAGATCATGTATGCGTATCCTTGGCTCCCAATCTAAGTTATAACATGTTAAATGCCTTCTCCTCTCCCTCTGTCCTACCTCACCACTTCCCTCTTTTCTCTCTCCCTCTCCTCAGATCCCTCAGATCAGCTATGCGTCCACGGCCCCGGAGCTCAGTGACAACACGAGGTATGACTTCTTCTCCCGCGTCGTCCCTCCGGACTCCTACCAGGCCCAGGCAATGATGGACATCGTCACGGCGATGGGATGGAACTACGTGTCCACGCTCGCCTCCGAGGGGAACTACGGCGAGAGCGGTGTCGAGGCCTTCGTGCAGATCTCCCGGGAAACAGGTACGTGGAATAGCGAAAACATGCTCGGACACACTCATACAGACAGTACTGAATGGAGGTGCTGCACAGTCCACAGTTCTTGAGTGTTTGGACATCTCTCTTCAGTGATGGGTCTCTGTGGATCTCTGAACAACAGTAGCTGCCCTAGTAAATGCCAGTCTCAAATATCTCTATTTAATAACATCAGTGATATTAACTGTCAGATAGTATCTGTCAGCTACAGATTGACAGTCAGTCAGCATAAAAAAAACACATTTCATCAGACAAAGTCTCGAGTGGTTTTAACTTGTTTGTTGAGAGTGCTCGGGTTTGCCAGCGATCACTGATGTCTATTTTTCTTACTGTGGGAAGGGAAACATCAAATGACACCTCCTTTCCCATATACTGAAATGCATAATGTTTGCTTGGGGAATATGCCATCAATTCAGACACCATATTCAAGCAACTCAGACACGTGAATTCACCCCCAAACTCACAGATATACATCAGTGAGCATTGGAGCCCCTGCTGTGCCTACTGCTGTAAGCAGTGTTGCTAGTTTCTACTGTGTGACTTGACTGTGGGTTTCTATACTGTGGGTTTAGTCGTTGTGCTGCTCTCTTCCCTGCTGTGCTGAGAGCTATGTGGCGTGACAGTGAACAGTCAGCTGTTCAGATGTTTAGCCTTGCTAGAGCTGTGCAGATGTTGACATGGCTGGAGGGGAGAGGAAGGGGAGGGAAGAGGAGGGGAAAGGGAGCGGATGAAGAGGAAAGAAGCAGGCCCAAACATCAGCAGTGGAGATGTCTGTATGTCTGTCCATTTGATAAGATGCTGAGGCAACACATTTAAAAGCTAAAAGAGAATACCCTGCAGATCCACACACTCAAACTAACACATTTCATTCAGTAGGCTCTGGGTAGAGGGCAATTGCAGTCCTAAGTGGTTAGAATGAAGTAAATGTCCATACCCTTTTTCCTGCTCCAGAGCGGACAGCTTTTATTCCACTACACTGTGTATTCTAGTTGTGGAGTAATACTAACACCTGTCGTGAAAATTCGTACTGAGAGGGATTTTGTCATTTCTTCAAACAAATATCTTTATTTAATAACGATTTAATTATTGCAATAATGAAGCTGTCGAACCCCGCACTCTAATGTGTTGTCGAGGCTTAACCTTTACAGACAATGTTCGTTCTTATATAGCTGACACTAAGAATGCTTAGTCATGGCTGGTTCCACCCCTCCCATGCAGATTGGGGGGCACTTACTGTCCCTCTGAAGTGGTTTTAATGAAGAGGAGAAGAGCGAAGGATGAGGCGAGGGGGGAAAGGGGAAGAGAGGAACAACAGAATGAGGCCACAGCAGGCTACATGGATGTAATCACAAAGTAATGACAGGTGTCATAGACCAACCATCCTCCTCTCTCTCTCTCTCTCTCTCTCTCTCTCTCTCACTCTGTCATCGCCAGTGATTGAATTAAGGAGTGATTGTTAGGTGATTGAATTATTTAATATTATTATTATTACGATGACTGCCACCACCGCTTACGCTCCTCCCTGCATGCTGCTACTGAGCAGCTGTAGTAATTACTGTTTAATTGAGGAGTTATGATTCCAGAGACTTTGTTTGTGAAGCACGTCTCTGCTCCCTTTAGGCATATTAAGGATGTTTTCACCATAACGTGTAAGACGCACCTAACCATTAATAACGTGATGATGGGGGATGTCTGTAGAGAGAGGGAATGGTGTGTCCATTTTAACTAGCTGACTAGCTCTCATCTTGTGAGGCAGGGGAAAGCGAGGGAGTGAAAGCAGGAGAGACGGAGAGGGAATGAAAGAGGGAATGAAAGACCTTGAGCATTTCAGATTGACTGTAGGTTGTGACAGTGTGGTACACTATTTTCCTATTGCTGTGTGTGAAGAAGAAGAGAGAAAGGAGAGAGAGCATGAGAGAGAGAAGGCGTGGGAGAAGAGGGAAGAGACTGGGGGACGGGGGGGTTGAGACACAGAGAGGAAGAGGGATAGAGTGAGGGAAAGACAGAGAGATGTGACATGGAGAGAGAGAGAGAGATGTTGAGGTAGAGTGAGGGAGAGACAGAGATGTTGAGGGAGAGACAGAGAGATGTGACATGGAGAGAGAGATGTTGAGGTAGAGTGAGGGAGAGACAGAGAGATGTACATGGAGAGAGAGAGAGATAGTGAGGGAGAGACAGAGAGATGCGACATGGAGAGAGAGAGAGATGTTGAGGTAGAGTGAGGGAGAGACAGAGAGATGTGACATGGAGAGAGAGAGAGAGATAGTGAGGGAGAGACGGAGAGAGAGAGAGATGTTGAGGTAGAGTGCGAGAGATCCAGATGGGAGGTATTCTCTCTCTCCCGTCCAGACATCCAGATGACAGGCTCTCCTCCAGCTGTAGGATAAGAGTTGGATTACAACATAGAGATGGAGGATTCACACGCACACACAGAGAGGGAGACAGAAGATTTAACAGCCAGCCAATTAGCCTAGTAACTAATGTCACACGATAGTCGGATGAGAAAGTCAATAGACATGCAACAATGAGCACCATGTTTCAGCGTCGGCTTAGTGGAAGTAACAATCCCTGTCTCCTCTGTGTGTGTGTGTGTCCTCTCTGCTCCCCCGCCTCCCTTCTGGTAACAACCTCTCATAAATACCTATCCAATTGACCTTTGTTTCATTTGTTCATTAACCTTTGATTATCTGGAATTAATTCCATTCACATTTAGCAAACAAACCAGGGCTCCCAAACGAGATGCGTCCAAAAAAGATAATAACAGCAAATGATTAGCAAACAAGGGATGCATGTAGGTTCACTGAGCCTGAACCGTTCCCTGAACAGTTCCACATGACTGGACCTCATTGTGGTGGGGAGACTGGGACAGCTGTAGACTGACAGTTATAATGACCAGCATCAGTGGATGCTGTGTCTGTGTGTGTGCGTGCGCGCCTGTCGGTGTGCGTGTTTAGTGTGCGTTGACAAACGTCTCCACCATTGCCTCTCCGTGTTGAGTCGCAGTGGATGCCTCAAGGCTAGACGAGGCCAGTACATGACAGTGCTGACTATAGACTGACAGTCTAGAATGACCCACCGACGTTGGTGGATGTTAGACATTAGAGCAGACGTCATTTAACCCCGTTGTCTCTTAGCCTCTCCCTTGTGTGTAGTAGTGGACACCCCGAAGCAAGATCAGGCCAGTACATGACACTGCATCCATCCATGTGTAATGTCAGGGGAGGGGTACTGCATGGCTTATAATATGTTTGGAGGATGTTGACATTAGGACAGAAATAACCCTATTCCTCTTGTGCAGTAGTGGGTGCCTAGTGGCTAGAGGAGGGATATATGCCTAGTGATATGATCGTCAAGGCCGTTAGGCTTTTGCCTAAATGAATCACCAGAAGGAGATTCCCAGACGATCCCATGCCCTTGTGGAATAGCCTAAAGCGACAACCTCTCCTCACCCCTCCTGCACCCCCTGTCCCCTTCTCCCCCTTTTCTCTTCCTCCTCCACTCTCCAATAGTTAGTATCAGAGCATGCTTGTTACACAGACAGACCGACAGGCAGATTCAGAGACGTGCCTGGAGAACGCCAGGGCCTCCAAACCTCCAGACTGCGGAGCAGTAGCTCCAGTGACATCCAGGCAGAGGCCCTGACTATGACCCGTCATGACAGGCCTCAGGCGGGCATTCGACAGGCCTGACCAGGGGGCTGACACGGAGTGGAGGGAACTGACCATGAGTCACCATGGCTGGTGAATGAAAGGACACAGTGACAACACCCTCCAGCCACCTTTCTCTCTAATGATCATTAAGAAAGTCTTCATCTTCTGCCTCAAGACCCTTGATCAGATCTGGCAGAGGGGCAGTAGCTGACTGGGCCAGCAATAATGAACACGGCTCTGAATCAGTTACCTTCTCCTGGAGCAATGTCAGCTTATCCCAGCCTCTGTCCCCCAGGCGACAACAACCCAGCTCAGTACCTGCCACTAGGGCAACAGCCTAACGCAACCCAGCACAACCTTCTGCCAGCCTGTAGAGCTTTGACCCTAAACCAACCATTATAACCAGGAGAGGGACTCTCTGGCCTTACATCACCCCAGCCTGCTGTTGTCCCTGCTCGGGTGAAGAAGAGAGGATAAACCCTGGGAACTGGAGACCAGAGAGCCTGTGTGTCTGCCGTGGTACCTACCCATGTTGTCTGTGTACCACAGAGCTCTGAGCGTGTGCGTGTGCGTGTGCGTGTGCGTGTGCGTGTGCGTGTGTGTGTGTGTGTGTGTGTGTGTGTGAGGCTCGAGGGATTAGGGAAACTACATCTCCATAATAACGGCCTGTGAGCTTTAGTCACCAGCCCTGAACAGATACCAGCCCACAATGACTGTTCTATAGCAGCTCAACTGGCATGGGAAAGGAATTCAAAGCACCACAGATGGACGAACGAAGACCAAACATCTCTTTTGAGAATCATTCATTAAATGGTTATCTCAACGAGCTATTTAATTAGCTTTGTAGGATTTAATGATTTAATCTCCAGACTTTAATTTCCATCGCTGTCTGAAATCCTCGCTGTCCCTCAACTACGGTGGAGGTCTGACTCATTTCACAGACCATAACGTTGTATGAGTCAGCCTAAAGCCGCGTGTGTGGAAGCCTTGTTTTCAGGCACCCTGTCCCCACAGATCAGTTGTGGATGAAAACACAGGTGACAAGATTCTGTACGCCTGCCTTTACCTGACTGTTCGTCATGCCACACCACAGCACTGCATGAGACGCCGCATAAGACGCTGTGTTGATTGACGATGGAGGGAGTAGAGAGCTTATATGGAGGAGGAGGAGGGATGGAGGAGGAGGAGGAGGAGAAAGAAGAGGATGACATTGACAACGTAGTGGAGGCCTATCCTTCACTGTCAGTCATTGTCCCCCTGGTGGCTTTATTCTCCCAGATCCTTGTCCTTGATTATGGGCTTCTGAGGATCAAGGGTAGGGGCTGATGTAATTCATCATTGTCTCAGAAAAGCACACACAGAGAGAGAGAGGGTGGGGTGGGGTGGGGGGGGGGGAGAGGTCATGAGCAGATGAGCTCCTGAATTTTTCAGCATGTTCTTAAAAAGTATTTAGAGTTAGATAAACTTGGATTTTTTTTGGTCAGGGACATATACAGGATGCTACCCTCTACAACATATGCTAGACTCCAAATCAAAACTCAAAACCTACTAAATCAAATCAAATCAAATCAAATTTTATTAGTCACATACACATGGTTAGCAGATGTTAATGCGAGTGTAGCGAAATGCTTGTGCTTCTAGTTCCGACAATGCAGTAGTAACCAACAGTAATCTAACCTAACAATTCCACACTACTACCTTACACACACACACAAGTGTAAGGGATAAAGAATATGTACATAAAGATATATGGATGAGTGGTGGTACAGAACGGCATGGCAGATGCAGTAGATGGTATAGAGTACGGTATATACATATGAGATGAGTACTGTAGGGTATGTAAACATAAAGTGGCATAGTTTAAAGTGGCTAGTGGTACATGTATTGCATAAAGATGGCAAGATGCAGTAGATGATATAGAGTACAGTATATATACATATGAGATGGGTAATGTAGGGTATGTAAACATTGTATTAAGTGGCATTGCTTAAAGTGGCTAGTGGTACATTTTTACATAATTTCCATCAATTCCCATTTTTAAAGTGGCTGGAGTTGAGTCAGTATGTTGGCAGCGGCCGCTAAATGTTAGTGGTGGCTGTTTAACAGTCTGATGGCCTTGAGATAGAAGCTGTTTTTCAGTCTCTCGGTCCCTGCTTTGATGCACCTGTACTGACCTCGCCTTCTGGATGATAGCGGGGTGAACAGGCAGTGGCTTGGGTGGTTGTTGTCCTTGATGATCTTTATGGCCTTCCTGTGACATCGGGTGGTGTAGGTGTCCTGGAGGGCAGGTAGTTTGCCCCTGGTGATGCGTTCTGCAGACCTCACTACCCTCTGGAGAGCCTTACGGTTGTGGGCGGAGCAGTTGCCGTACCAGGCGGTGATACAGCCCGACAGGATGCTCTCGATTGTGCATCTGTAGAAGTTTGTGAGTGCTTTTGGTGACAAGCCGAATTTCTTCAGCCTCCTGAGGTTGAAGAGGCGCTGCTGCGCCTTCTTCACAACGCTGTCTGTGTGTGTGGACCAGTTCAGTTTGTCCGTGATGTGTACACCGAGGAACTTAAAACTTTCCACCTTCTCCACTACTGACCCGTCGATGTGGATAGGGGGGTGCTCCCTCTGCTGTTTCCTGAAGTCCACAATCATCTCCTTTGTTTTGTTGACGTTGAGTATGAGGTTATTTTCCTGACACCACACTCCGAGGGCCCTCACCTCCTCCCTGTAGGCCGTCTCGTCGTTGTTGGTGATCAAGCCTACCACTGTAGTGTCATCCGCAAACTTGATGATTGAGTTGGAGGCGTGCATGGCCACGCAGTCGTGGGTGAACAGGGAGTACAGGAGAGGGCTCAGAACGCACCCTTGTGGGGCCCCAGTGTTGAGGATCAGCGGGGTGGAGATGTTGTTACCTACCCTCACCACCTGGGGGCGGCCCGTCAGGAAGTCCAGGACCCAGTTGCACAGGGCGGGGTCGAGACCCAGGGTCTCGAGCTTGATGACGAGTTTGGAGGGTACTATGGTGTTAAATGCTGAGCTGTAATCGATGAACAGCATTCTCACATGGGTATTCCTCTTGTCCAGATGGGTTAGGGCAGTGTGCAGTGTGGTTGCGATTGCGTCGTCTGTGGACCTATTGGGTCGGTAAGCAAATTGGAGTGGGTCTAGGGTGTCCGGTAGGGTGGAGGTGATATGGTCCTTGACTAGTCTCTCAAAGCACTTCATGATGACGGAAGTGAGTGCTACGGGGCGGTAGTCGTTTAGCTCAGTTACCTTAGCTTTCTTGGGAACAGGAACAATGGTGGCCCTCTTGAAGCATGTGGGAACAGCAGACTGGGATAAGGATTGATTGAATATGTCCGTAAACACACCAGCCAGCTGGTCTGCGCATGCTCTGAGGACGCGGCTGGGAATGCCGTCTGGGCCTGCAGCCTTGCGAGGGTTAACACGTTTAAATGTTTTACTCACCTCGGCTGCAGTGAAGGAGAGCCCGCAGGTTTTGGTAGGGGGCCGTGTCAGTGGCACTGTATTGTCCTCAAAGCGGGCAAAAAAGTTGTTTAGCCTGTCTGGGAGCAAGACATCCTGGTCCTCGACGGGGCTGGTTTTCTTTTTGTAATCCGTGATTGACTGTAGACCCTGCCACATACCTCTTGTGTCTGAGCTGTTGAATTTCGACTCGATTTTGTCTCTGTACTGAGACTTGGCCTGTTTGATTGCCTTGCGGAGAGAATAGCTACACTGTTTGTATTCGGTCATGCTTCCGGTCACCTTGCCCTGGTTAAAAGCAGTGGTTCGCGCTTTCAGTTTCACGCGAATGCTGCCGTCAATCCACGGTTTCTGGTTTGGGAATGTTTTTATCGTTGCTGTGGGTACGACATCGTCAATGCACTTCCTAATGAACTCGCTCACCGAATCAGCATATTCGTCAATATTGTTGTTGGACGCGATGCGGAACATATTCCAATCTGCGTGATCGAAGCAGTCTTGAAGCGTGGATTCAGATTGGTCGGACCAGCGTTGAACAGACCTGAGCGCGGGAGCTTGTTGTTTGAGTTTTTGTTTGTAGGCTGGAATCAACAAAATGGAGTCGTGGTCAGCTTTTCCGAAAGGGGGGCGGGGGAGGGCCTTATAAGCGTCGCGGAAATTAGTGTAACAATGGTCTAGTGTTTTTCCAGCCCTGGTAGCACAATCGATATGCTGATAGAATTTAGGGAGTTTTGTTTTTAGATTAGCCTTGTTAAAATCCCCAGCTACGATGAATGCAGCCTCAGGGTGTGTGGTTTCCAGTTTACAAAGAGTCAGATAAAGTTCGTTCAGGGCCATCGATGTGTCTGCTTGGGGGGGAATGTATACGGCTGTGATTATGATTGACGAGAATTCCCTTGGTAGATAATGCGGTCGACATTTGATTGTGAGGAGTTCTAGATCAGGTGAACAGAACGACTTGAGTTCTTGTGTGTTGTTATGATGATCACACCACTTCTCGTTAATCATAAGGCATACCCCCCCGCCCCTCTTCTTACCGGAAAGATGTTTGTTTCTGTCGGCGCGATGCATGGAGAAACCAGCTGGCTGCACCGACTCCGTTAGCGTCCCTTGAGTTAGCCATGTTTCCGTGAAGCAGAGCACGTTGCAATCCCTGATGTCTCTCTGGAATGCTACCCGTGCTCGGATTTCATCAACCTTATTGTCAAGAGACTGGACATTGGCGAGTAGTATGCTAGGGAGTGGAGCGCGATGTGCCCGTCTCCGAAGCCTGACCACGAGACCGCCACGTTTTCCCCTTTTTCGGCGACGCACAGGGTGAACGATGATGAGTTGACGTTAATCGTATATTCAGTAGTTCCTCCCGACTGTATGTAATGAAACCTAAGATTACCCGGGGTACCGATGTAAGAAATAACACGTAAAAAAACAAAATACTGCATATTTTCCAAGGAACGCGAAGCGAGGCAGCCATCTCTTTCCGGCGCCTGCATACAAAACGCACCTGATTTTGGATGGAATTACGGAATCACGTGGAAGGTTTACAACTACTAAAGATGTATTATTCCAAAGATATACAGCAAATGCTCTGGAAAACAAAATAAACCTGAAATCACCATCCGACCTGGAACGGAGTGAGTAATGTTTAGTCTGAAGCTATATTTTATTTCCAAAAGCCAAGAAGAAAAATACATTACATTACTTTATAAGGACTGAATGCATAAATTAAGGCTGCCAGGCTTGATACAACCTCAATTAGCACTGACGTGTCAAGTCAGAGATGTCAAAGCCCTTTAGCCCAACAATGGCAGGAGAGTCGCACAGTCTACTCCAACCAAATGGAGAGGCATTAGAAGCTGCCTCCCGCTGTTCAGAGGTAATTAAAATACACTACCCTGTGTATGTAAAGAATGATAAAACACAAAAAGAGCACAAAATTAAGCTCCTTATGGAAAATCAAGAGACATTTTTTGCTGACTATTATAAGAATGGAAACATCAGCAACCTCATCTTCCACACAAACCACCCCCTGGCATGGCACAGTGCTATATTAGCACACTACCCCTCTGTTAAGGGGGGGGGGTGTTAACGAGGGGTGGAAACTCAGGATACTAGACAACGAGGACTCTGAGTCAGCTAATATAAATCTCTATATGTCTGGAACAGTATTGGTACAGGCCAACCCCAAACAGTTTCCGCTGGACTTTCACCTAATCAAAGAATTAGCTCAGCAGGAGAAGCTCTCCCTTGAGAACGATACCCCCAAACCCGAGCGGGTCAGACCAGACCTCTTCGTTATACAACCCCACAGACAAGCAACCCCAAGCAGAAAGTCAACCTCCCAGCACAGAGTGCTACTCCCTCATTGAAATGAAGGATACATTTACCCAGCTGGAGGTAAGGCAAGTGGAGCTGGAACAGCAGGTGTTTACACTCCAGTCAGCACAGACCCAGATAACAGTCCAGCACAACAACACCCCCAGAACCAGACTCAGAGAGCTGGAGGTGGAGAGAGACATATCTGCACTCTGGACTGTGGTGAGACAACTTCAACAGGGAGCAAGAGAACAGAGCACTAGAGGAGAGGGTGAGGGGGATGGCGTGTGACAGAGAACAACCCACTAGAGAGGTGGCCACCCCCGCAGAGGAGTGCGCAGAACAGCCCACCTCAGCTCCCGACAAAAGTCTCGACACCACAGCAGAACAGTCTACCTCAGCTCCCGACAAAAGTCTCGACACCGCAGCAGAACAGTCCACCTCAGCTCCCGACAAAAGTCTCGACACCACAGCAGAACAGTCCACCTCAGACACTGACCACATCGACATCACAGCAGAACAGACAAATGAAGAACCCCAAGCCCAGGGGATCTCACCCCCTCTGAGTACCCCCCCCTGTCAGCCACCCTGATAGCCCTCCTGACAACCCCCCCACACCCACTGAGGACATACACAAGACACAGATTGTACACCTTATGGACACAAACAGGAAATGCATACAAGAAAAAAACCTTTTCCCGAACACAGTGTGTCTGAACTCTGGTGTCCACACACCCAGCGCACGCTAGACCTTCTGCCTGAGGACCAACTAGGTTCAGTTAGCCACATAATAATACACACAGGCCCTAACGACCTGAGAGCACAGCACGAAAGGGTGGCCACAGCACTCAAGGGAGTGTTTGAAAAAGCTTCTTCTACTTTCCCCAATGCACAAGTGGTTATATCCTCCCTGCTACCACGGAAAGACTTCCACCCTGCTACTATACAGTGGGTAAACGGAAGTATTTCCCGTGACTGTGCCTCGAAACCAAATGTTTACCTGGCCCACCACTCCACCTTGGACTTGAACAGCCTTTATGACCAGTTCCACCTATACAAGGCAGCAGTGCCCACCTTTGCCCGGACCCTAAAGGACATTGCTCTCAAACGCAGCCCCAACACTTCACACACGAGCAACAGATCAATTGACACCCGCCCAGACCAGCGAGACACTCTCCCAGACCTGCGAGAACCCCCCGAACTTACACATAGAGGACCCACACCGAGAGGACCTACATCCAGCCTACAACACCACCAGCCACATCCACACCTCCACCCCAACCAATCAACATCCCCCCAAGTCAACCATGCCACACCTCATTTAGGCCCCCTCAGATCAGTCCTATGTCCCTCTCGCCCGCCCCATGCACCCACCCCCGCAAAGAGGGCCTCAACATGAAAGTCACACATATGCCCAGGCCTTGAGCAGGCAAACAGACCCAACCCACACGTTCACACTAGCCCAAGCCAATGGCATGTACCAGATGCTCATCAGGCTCAAGGCACACTTACTGGTCTGAGGCCAAACCACACGACCAATAACATTGGACACTTTATGGAACACAAAGCCTTCACTATCTCATCCTGGAACCTCAGGCCTTGGATATTATCTGCCTTTGGCCTAAAGAGCAGGAACCTGGACTTCATGAAAGAAATTGAAAATACAGACATTGTCATCCTACAAGAAACATGGTATAACATGGACCCACTGGTTGCCCTCTAGGTTACAGAGAGCTGGTAGTCCCATCCACCAAACTACTAGGTGTGAAACAGGGAAGAGACTCATGGGGTATGCTAATTTGGTATAGAGCACCCTATTAAATTAGTCAAAACAGGAACATTTTACATTTGGCTAGAAATTCAAAAGGAAATGATCTTAACAGAAAAATGTCCCCCTGTGTGCTACCTATATCCCCCCAATATAATACCCATACTTTAACAATGACAGCTTCTCCATCCTAGAGGGGGAGATCAAAATCTCCAGGCACAGGGACATGTACTAGTCTGTGGCGACCTAAATGCCAGAACCGGACAAGAACCTGACACCCTCAGCACACAGGGGGACAAACACCTGCCTGGAGGTGACAGCATTCCCTCCCCCATCCATATGCCCCCTAGGCACAACTATGACAACATAACTAACAAAAGCGAGTCACAACTCCTGCAGCTCTGTCGGAGGCTGGGTATGTACATAGTCAATGGTAGGCTTCGAGGGGACTCCTATGGTAGGTACACCTATAGCTCATTTCTTGGCAGTAGTACTGTAGACTACTTTATCACTGACCTCAACGCAGAGTCTCTCAGAGCGTTCAGTCAGCCCACTGACACCCCTTTCGGATCACAGCAAAATCACAGTACTTGAACAGAGCAATACTTAATCATGAGGCATCAAATCCAAAGGAACTGAGTAATAAACTCAGCAACAAAAATAAACGTCCCTTTTTCAGGACCCTGTCTTTTAAAGATAATTCGTAAAAATCTAAAATTCACAGATCTTCATTGTAAAGGGTTTTAACACTGTTTCCATGCTTGTTCAATGAACCATAAACAATTTATGAACCTGCGGAACGGTCGTTAAGACACTAACAGCTTACAGACGGTAGGCAATTAAGGTCACAGTTATGAAAACTTAGGACACAAAAGTGCCTTTCTACTGATTCTGAAAAACAACAAAAGAAAGTGTCCAGGGTCCCTGCTCATCTGCGTGAATGTGCCTTAGGCAGTGCTGCAAGGAGGCATGAGGACTGCAGATGTGGCCAGGGCAATAAATTGCAATGTCCATACTGTGAGACGCCTAAGACAGTGCTACAGGGAGACAGGACAGTGGCAGACCACGTGTAATAACACCTGCACAGGATCGGTACATCCGAAAATCACACCTGCAGGTACAGGATGGCAACAACTGCCCTAGTTACACCAGGAACGCACAATCCCTCCATCATTGCTCAGACTGTCCACAATAGGCTGAGAGAGGCTGGACTGAGGGCTTGTAGGCCTGTTGTAAGGCAGGTCCTCACAAGACAGGTAAGGCATGTCCTCACCGGCAACAACGTCACTTATGGGCAAAAACCCACCGTTGCTGGACCAGACAGGACTAGCAAAAAGTGCTTGTCACTGACGAGTCGCGGTTTTGTCTCACCAGGGGTGATGGTCGGATTCGTGTTTATCGTCGAAGGAATGAGCGTTACACCGAGACCTGTACTATGGAGCGGGATCGATGTGGAGGGTCCGTCATGGTCTGGGGAGGTGTGTCACAGCATCATCAGACTGAGCTTGTTGTCATTGCAGGCAATCTCAACGCTGTGTGTTACAGGGAAAAAGTCTTCCTCCCTCATGTGGTACCCTTCCTGCAGGCTCACCCTGACATGACCCTCCAGCATGACAATGCCACCAGCCATTCTGCTCGTTCTGTGCGTGGTTTCCTGCAAGACAGGAATATCAGTGTTCTGCCATGGTCAGCAAAGAGCCCGGATCTCAATCCCATTGAGCACGTCTGGGACCTGTTGGATCGGAGGGTGAGGGCTAAGGGCATTTCCCCCCAGAAATGTCTGGGAACTTGCAGGTGCGTTGTTGGAAGAGTGTGGTAACATCACAGCAAGAACTGGCAAATCTGGTGCAGAGCACGAGGACGAGATGCACTGCAGTACTTAATGCAGCTGGTGGCCACACCAGATACTGACTGTTACTTTTGATTTTGACCCCCGCTTTGTTCAGGGACACATTATTCCATTTCTGTTAGTCACATATCTGTGGAACTTGTTTAGTTTGTCTCAGTTGTTGAATCTTGTTATGTTCATACAAATATTTACAGCGTGTAAATATTTACACGCTGAAAATAAACGCAGTTGATAGTGAGAGGACGTTTCTTTTTTTGCTGAGTTTATTAAGAAATGCTATAGATGGAAGGAATGTAGTGTGGAAACCTACCAAAAAACAATTAGGCATTAACAAATTCAATCCCTTTCAGACAACTTCCTGGACAAAACATTCTACTGTAATAGTGAAGTTGTAAACTTGGCAGTAGAAAATCTTAACAGTATTTGACACCTCAGCTTCCCTATCAAATCTAAAAATGTCAAAAAGAAAACTGAAGAAAATGAACAACAATGATAAATGGTTTGATGAACAATGCAAAAACCTAAGAAATAAATTGAGAAACCTTTTCAACCAAAAACATAGAGACCCAGAAAACCAGAGTCTACACCTTCACTATGGTGTATCACTAAAATAATACAGAAATATACTATGGAAAAAGAATTCATAGACTCTAACCACTTCTGGGAAAATTGGAAAACACTAAACAAACAATAACACGAATAATTATCTATCCAAAATGGAGATGTATGTTTAAACCACTTCTCCAATATTTTTGGCACTAAAACAAAGGACAAATAGCAAAAACCTATACATGATCAAATCTTATAATCAACTATTTAAGACTACCAGAACCCACTTGATTCTCCAATTACTTTTAATGAACTAGAGGACAAAATAAAAGCACTCCAACCCAAAAAGGCATGTGGTGTTGATGGTATCCTCAATGAAATTATAAAATATACAGACAACAAATTCCAATTGGCTATACTAAAACTATTTAACATCAACCTTAGCTCTGGCATCTTCCCCAGTATTTGGAACCAAGGACTGATCACCCCAACCCACAAAAGTGGAGGAAAATTTGACCCCAATAACTATTGTGGGACATGCGTCCACAGCAACCTTGGGAAAATCCTCTGCATTATCATTAACAGCAGACTCGTACATTTCCTCAGTGAAAACAATGTACTGAGCAAATGTCAAATTGGCATTTTACCAAATTATCGTATGACAGACCACATATTCACCCTGCATACCCTAAATGACAAACAAACAAAGCCAAACAAAGGCAAAGTCTTCTCATGCTTTATTGATTTAAAAAAAAAAAAGCCTTGAGGGCCTGCTATACAAATTGATGGAAAGTGATGTTGGGGGAAAAACATAGGATATTATAAAATCCATGTACACAAACAACAAGTGTGCGGTTAAAATAGGCAATAAACACACACATTTCTTCCCACAGGGCTGTGGGATGAGACAGGGATGCAGCTTAAGCCCCACCCTCTTCCACATATATATCAACAAATTGGCGAGGGCACTAGAACGGTCTGCTGCACCCAGCCTCACCCTACTAGAATCTGAAGTCAAATGTCTACTGTTTGCTGATGATCTGGTGCTTCTGTCACCAACCAAGGAGGGCCTACAGCAGCACCTAGATCTTCTGCACAGATTCTGCCAGACCTGGGCCCTAACAGTAAATCTCAGTAAGACCAAAATAATGGTGTTCCAAAAAAGGTCCAGTCACCAGGACCACAGATACAAATTCCATCTATACGCCGTTGCCCTAGAGCACACAAAAAACGATACATACCTTGGCCTAAGCATCAACGCCACAGGTAACTTCCACAAAGCTGTGAACAATCTGAGAGACAAGGCAAGAAGGGCATTCTATGCCATCAAAATGAACATAAGATTCGACATACCAATTAGGATCTGGCAAAAAATACTTAAATCAGTTATAGAACCCATTGCCCTTTATGGTTGTGAGATCTGGGGTCCGCTCACCAACCAAGAATTCTCAAATTGGGACAAACACCAAATTGAGACTCTGCATGCAGAATTATGCAAAAATATCCTACGTGTACAATGTAAAACACCAAATAATGCATGTAGAGCAGAATTAGGCCGATACCTGCTAATTATCAAAATCCAGAAAAGAGCCGTTTAATTCTATAACCTCCTAAAAGGAAGCGATTCCCAAACCTTCCATAACAAAGCCATCACCTACAGAAAGATGAACCTGGAGAAGAGTCCCCTAAGAAAGCTGGTCCTGGTGCTCTGTTCACAAACACAAACAGACCCCACAGAGCCCCAGGATAGCAACACAATTAGACTCAACCAAATCATGAGAAAATAAAAAGATAATTACCCGACACATTGGAAACAATTAACAAATAAACAGAGAACTAGAATGCTATTTGGCCATAAACAGAGAGTACACAGTGGCAGAATACTTGACCACTGTAACTGACCCAAACTTAAGGAAAGCTTTGACTATGTACATACTCAGTGAGCATAGCCTTGCTATTGAGAAAGGCTGCCGGAGGCAGACCTGGCTCTCAAGAGAAGACAGGCTATGTGCACACTGCCCACAAAATGAGGTGGACACTGAGCTGCACTTCCTAACCTCCTACCAAATGTATAACCATATTAGAGACACATATGTCCCTCAGATTACACAGATCCGCAAAGAATATCGAAAACAAACACGATTTTGATAAACTCCCCTATCTACTGGGTGAAATACCACAGTGTGCCATCACAGCATCAAGATTTGTTACTGTTGCCACAAGAAAAGGGCAACCAGTGATGAACATTTACCATTGTAAATACAACCCATATCTGTTTATTTATTTTCCCTTTTGTACTTTAACCATTTTTACATCGTTATAACACTGTATATATACATAATGACATTTGTAATCTTTATTCTTTTGGAACTTTTGTGAGTGTAATGTTAACTGTTAATTTTTATTGTTTATTTCACTTTTGTTTATCATCTACTTCACTTGCTTTGGCAATGTTAACATATGTTTCCCATGCCAATAAAGCCCCTTGAATTGAATTGAGCGAGAGAGGTGGGTGGGAACAACATCAAACAAGCATTTGTAACCAATTAACGCAGCAGAGTTCTATTTGTCTCAAGGTGAAAACTCATTTTCATTGTCGCCAGACATCTCTGGTTTGACTTTGTTGTTGTGGAGTTCATTGTAGTTTTCATTAGACAGTAGTTCTAATATCAAATTATCAGTTTCCACTGTGAGTATTACTAAAGTCAATAATATGAACTCCGTAAAGGCAGTTTTACCACACGGATACAGTCGTTTGGTGGTATGTGGCGGTGATTGGATATGTCTAAATATGTGCTGATTCTGGGTCACTGCTTTCCTGACTGTCTACACATAAAAAAAACGAGTGTTCAAGGGTTTCTTGGGAAGGGTGGTGCTTCTATGTGGAACATTAATGACTCAAAGAACCCTTTTTGCTCTTCAATGGTTCTTTACAGTTCAAAGAACGGTTCTTTGCTCTTTTAGTGATCATTCAAATGTAGGGGAGGCGGCTCATTAGAATATTAAAAAGTATTCTTTTTTTTTTACCCCCTTTTCTCCCCAATCTCATGGTATCCAGTTGGTAGTTAGTCTTTTCTCATCGATGCAACTCCCGTACGGATTCGGGAGAGGCGAAGGTCGAGCGCCGTGCGTCCTCCGAAACACAACCCAACCAAGCCGCGCTGTTTCTTGACACAATGCCCACTTAAGCCGGAAGCCAGCTGCATCAATGTGTCTGAGGAAACACCGTACACCGTGTCAGCGTGCACTACCACAGGAGTCGCTAGTGCGCGATGGGACAAGGACATCCCTGCCTGCCAAACCCTCCCCTAAACCGGACGACGCTGGGCCAATTGTGCGCCGCCCCATGGGTCTCCCGGTCGCGGCCGGCTGCGACAGAGCCTGGACTTGAACCCAGAATACCTAGTGGCACACCTTAGACCCTTGCACCACTCGAGGGAGCCCTCATTAGAATATTTTGCGGCGTGGGTCGCGGACAGTTCTTTTTGTGCAACCGTGAGTCAGTGTCATTCCAGTTTATCTAATGTGTTGTGTTATGCCATGTCATTTTATATATGACTATGTCCAGTGATGGTGTTCTGTGAAAGACTCACATTTGGTCTGGTCTCAATTAAGAATGGTTGACTAACTCAGTGGTTCTCAACGATCTTCTCAGGGACCCCCAGCTGTTCCAGAGGATGTCCACTTGATTTAACTTGTCAAGTAACACAGTAATAACACCTATGGAATATGGCTGACCAGCATAAAACATTTTTCATGGTTCTTCAAAAGGACCTACAAAGAACCTTTCAGATTGAGGAAGTTTTTTTTATAGAACCGTTCTCCATAAGGTTCTATAAAGAACCATTAAAAAAGGGTTCTATATAACCCTCAAAAAGGTTGTAATCATAGCAGAACCCTTTTTTTGGTGCTACTACAACCTTTTTGAATGTCTCTTATTGTAACCATATGCCAGGGTTCTTTATATACGGTACAAGTTCCGTTTAGAACCTTATGAGCATGGTTCTTTATTGAAGGTTCCGCTATGGTTACAAGCCAAAGAACCCCTACCAGGTACTATTTAGTAACCCTTCTTTTTTTGTGTGGTGTCACACCTTTCTCCCTATAGACAGACACGGAGAGGGTCGACCACAGACAGACAGCACAGTCTCTGCACCGATAGAGACTCTTGTATTGTGTCTGTGTGTTTCTGTGTGTGTATGTACACCCAACAGCGTGAAACTTGTCCCTTTCTTCACCCCATAGCGACCTCATCTGGTCATTATCTCCGCCTGGCGTCCCAAACTCCTCAACCGACGGGGCAAAATAACACAGACATTTCAGCTCTATATACCCCACAGGCAATCTACACAAAATCACCGCAGAACTGTGTTATTGTGAGTGTGTGTATGTGCGTGCGTGCGTGCAGGAGAGCGCTAGAGAAGAGTGTGTGAATCTGCCTGCACGACCCAAAAGCACTTTACTGGCTGCATAGTTCTGCTCCAGTGACTTCAGTTTTACTCTCCGGCTATAGAACCATCTTCAGAGAAGGGGTCAAATATCGTGGTTAAAATACATTGCAAAACCAAAGGTATTATTGTTTAATAATATAAAATAAGTCTGAATAGGATTGTGTGGAGCTGAATGGCTTCTGCCTATTCAGCTATTCACCACGTTTCTGAAATTTCTCTCTTTGCAGTTTAGAATGTAATGGCAGATGTCTCTTTGCATACAGGCACTATTGGTTCTTAGCTGTACAATCCTAATTTAATCATGCTATGAATATATCTAGTATAAATCACTGAGTTTGTAGTCTAATGTTAGGTTTTGGCATGTAGTGAAATGTGGGCGGATGGCTTGGGATCACTATAATTAGTGATTCAGTAAACAAACAGATTGATTAAAATATAGTGACTCAACCTTAACATTCTTATGTTCATTACAGACTTAAAGACACATATGTGATGAATAACCACATGCCAAAAGGTCAATGTTAATTTAAGCAGTTTTTATGTTTAGTTAGGCTCTAATTGGGTAAATTTGAAGTGGGCTTTACATATACAACAACAAATCATTAGAGAAAACTGAATCTGAAATTTCATTTGATTAAAAAGAAGTTGGTAAAGCTAAGGAGGATCAGAACACTACTTTAGAAATCTACCCATCTTTCCTGGACGGACACAGCAAATATGCTTAGAGTGAGTCGAACAACCTGTTCTAACAGTATCCAGAACCATTTCTAGAACCTTTGACATACTCTTATACTAGGCATCAATATCATATATTACTAGACATACACAGACACAATCAGTCTGGCCATTTATTGTTATTTTCTTGTCTAACTCAGACCAGACCAGTTGCTCACAGACACGAATGTGTCTGAACCTCCACCTGGCAGGTTGGCGAACCGCTCACAGATGTCCGTGCTAGACCAGGAAGTGTTCTCGCGGGCGTACGCACACTCACAATAATGGATGGTGTTGCAGCGGGGCCTGATTAGCTGGATCTGAATGGGCCAGAATTACATCTCTGTCGGCATGACAAATGTATAGTGTCTCTGTTACAATGATCAGTGTCTGACTCCAACCCGGGGACAAGGGAGAGTAATTTAACACTGTTTATCTCTCTTCCTCTCCGTTTACCTTCCTCCCTCTCCCCCTCTCTCCTACTCTCCCTCTCCTTCTACTCCATCTCTCTCTCGCCCCTCCATCTCTCTCTCTCCTCTCGCTTTCCCTCTCGCTTTCCCTCTCTGTGCATTTATTGAGAGCTAAGACACCTGCTTTGTTCTACTGAGGTGATCAACATCGACAAGCTGGAGGATGTAAAAGTAGCTTGTCAGATGCCTGTTAACTACAGCAGATACTGATAGGCCTCCCAGTGCTGCTAACAGATAGGCCTCCCAGTGCTGCTAACAGATAGGCCTCCCAGTGCTGCTAACAGATAGGCCTCCCCGTGCTGCTAACAGATAGGCCTCCCCGTGCTGCTAACAGATAGGCCTCCCCGTGCTGCTAACAGATAGGCCTCCCAGTGCTGCTTTGCTCCAACTAATTGAACAAACTGACCCTCTTACTTTTCACTTTTACAAAGTGTTGGAGCATTAATATCTACCAGAGAGAAATTAGTGAGAATGAGTCAGAGATTGCGTCAGAGAGAGAGAGGGCACACACACACACACACACTTATTAGTCCCTAACCTCCCTTTGGCAGAAGCAGCTAGACTTCTACAGGAATTCCTCTCTGATCTCAAGAGGGCTGTAGCAGGCTATGTGTGTGTGTGTGTGAGTCAATTTGTGTGTGCATTAGTGCATTCTTCAGGGCTGTAGAAGGAGGTGGAACCCATCTGAAGTCATCTACCTGCACCATGCTCAGTTAGGCTGGCTCTTTTCACACAAACCACAGTCCACAGATCAACCATGGAGACTAGATGGAGAGTTCTGACAGCTTGTAGGATGTTTAAGGTATCTTACTGAGAGATGTGCAGTCATATTACTGGGTTATATTCTATAACAAGTGAATAGGAGTCATGTGTTTTTTTATGTTTCGTCGTCATTGAAGGCTGTTGTTGTTGCTGTGTGTGGACGTTGCTAGCAAAGTTCAGTACCTTTTTTAAATGGTATTTTATAATTTTTTTGCTATTTATTTAATCTTATTTGTATTTTTTTTTTTTATTACACTATGATGCCTGTCTCATCATCTATCAAAACGATCGTATACCTTGTTACATTAAACAGCATCTCCCCAATGTATTGCAAAGGGAATTATTTGCAGTTGGAAATGACTTTCTTTGGCAGTGAGGACTTTCATTTGAATTGTCAAACTTTTGCATCTACGGCTTTCAAATTTACATACAAATGCCCAGTGGTCCCTGCTGAGTTTAGAACAACCCAATTATGTCATTGTGTCAGGAATTGACAAATGGCAGCAGGTAATGGGCCTTTTCTAAAGCACCCAGTCTTACCTAGCAGTCGAGCAGCCTAACAGCCAGATGGAGGGAGAGATGAGTAGGACCCTTGTGAAAGATTATAACAACGTTGCATTTCTCTCCATCCCTCTTCTCAAAAACACAAATGAAGTTCAGTGCCTGACAAGTCATTTATTCCCCTCACCACTGAATAGTATAAAAGCAGGGATTTATTACAAGTTTCCATCATCCCCTAGCCTCCCATCTTTCACTTCAGAAAACTTTTATTATGCGGTAGAAGGATGGAAATGTATGCAGGGTTTAGACATGGGCTTTTTATTTCCCTCTATTTTCTTCAACCTCCCCCACCCATTTTATATGCTCCTGTTTCTGAGGCTGGAGGCTCAGTCAGTCGTTCTCAGAGCACCTGGGGAAGATTTGAGTGTTGGTAGGTAGGGAGAGTCTGTTTGCCCTTTCATTCGTCTGTCTCGGTGGGGGGGGTGGTGGTGGGGGGGTTTGCAAAACCAACCTTGGATCAGTCTCTGGGGACATCCTTCGCTCTGAGTGATGAAGAGGATTACAATGGTTCCACACCTCCGTAGCTAAAAGGAGTGAGAGTGGCAGAGAAGTGAGAATTGCCTGAGAGAGTCTGGGAAGTCTTGTCTGTCCCCTGTCCCCAGCCACCATTCTTGGAAATTGAGGGAAGGGGCTGATGGAGGAGAGGATAGGACACTGTCGCTGTGAAGAGAGAGAGAAATGTGTAAACGGGTTGCTCAATGCATCATTGCTTAGTCATGACTTGCTGGTGTCTGTCACTCTCTCTGGTTTTGACACCAAAAGCTATTAACGCATGTAATTTTCACAAATTATCCGGTGCTTAGTCTATCACTACACTCTTAGAACAGAGGGTTCCAAAAGAGTTCTTCGGCTGTCCCCATAGGAGAATCCTTTTGAGTTCCAGGTAGAACTCTGTTGGGTTCCATGTACATGTAGAACCCTCTACACTGTTAACCCTTTGACATGTACCAACACTCAGATGTGATCATTCTACAGTGGTCCCTGCAGCTTACACTCAAACCGGTGTGATTTAGAACATCCAGTTTTGATTGACGCAACAGTCAGCATTTGAGCTGGCCACACTGTTTTTTCACAGAAACATTTTGCACAAACACAGTCCTTATAACGTTATGTCCTGAGTGTGACCAGAAGTAGCGACAGCATTACACAATCATCCAAAACCAGAAAATCTAGGCTACATTAGCCCTAGCGCTAACTGAGGTAAGCTTGACTTAACACAAGCGGTCATATTTAGCTAACTCTTGGCTGACAGAAACCATAATATTAATTAGCTAATAGCAATTACTATTTACAATTCACCACATAATGGGTGAGCTCACCACTGATCAAAATAATTGATTAAAACACTTTCTAAAAATCGAAAATAATCAGACAATTGCTAGTTTGTGCGTGCAGCTAGTTTGTGCGTGCAAGATGAGTTTGATCTGTTTGCAGTATGCATGTTGAAGGAGGTGTGTCGTCTACCATCATTCACTTCCCTTCATTCACTTCAGGAAGTTTACTCGAAAGATGAATGAACCATCCCTTCACCTCATTTTGTTATAACATCTTTGGTCTGACAGACGTTTACGTGACACCCAGAATGCATTATATAATGTCAACAAACATGGTGCCACACATAGCTGGCAAATAGCTTAGCATTACCTCATTATAATCAGTTACAACCTTCAAAAAATATATTTCACACGCATCATATATGTCCATTACAATCTATGCAAGAATCGGAATGCATGATTTGACATCAGTACTAGAAAACATGTAAATAAAGATGTAAATGCATTATGCTCCATACATACAGTGGGGCAAAAAAGTATTTAGTCAGCCACCAATTGTGAAAGTTCTCCCACTTAAAAAGATGAGAGAGGCCTGTAATTTTCATCATAGGTACACTTCAACAATGACAGACAAAATTAGAAAAAAAAATCCAGAAAATCACATTGTAGGATTTTTAATGAATTTATTTGCAAGTTATGGTGGAAAATAAGTATTTGGTCACCTACAAACAAGCAAGATTTCTGGCTCTCACAGACCTGTAACTTCTTCTTTAAGAGGCTCCTCTGTCCTCCACTCGTTACCTGTATTAATGGCACCTGTTTGAACTTGTTATCAGTATAAAAGACACCCGTCCACAACCTCAAACAGTCACACTCCAAACTCCACTATGGCCAAGACCAAAGAGCTGTCAAAGGACACCAGAAACAAAATTGTAGACCTGCACCAGGCTGGGAAGACTGAATCTGCAATAGGTAAGCAGCTTGGTTTGAAGAAATCAACTGTGGGAGCAATTATTAGGAAATGGAAGACATACAAGACCACTGATAATCTCCCTCGATCTGGGGCTCCACGCAAGATCTCACCCCGTGGGGTCAAAATGATCACATGAACGGTGAGCAAAAATCCCAGAACCACACGGGGGGACCTAGTGAATAACCTGCAGAGAGCTGGGACCAAAGTAACAAAGCCGGCCCCACTTTCTCTGTCTCCTGTTTTATAATGTCTAAATAAAGCATTGAAAAGGGTCCAATTCCACAAAAATATTCTCCATAGGTCCTTATCAATTTATTTAGGCTATAAACCATTTGAATTTCTTAACCATCTGATTGTATGAGAGAGACAGTCTGCAAAACAAAAACAAGGGTTTGATGTTGCCTTTTACATGCACTGAAACCCCAACAATCCTTTCACAACACTTTCTTAAAAACACCAATATTCAGATTGAAGAACCACTTTGGGTGTTTCAGAGTACTTCTATTCCGTTTTAAAACACTTCCTGTGAATCATAACACTTACATTGGGTTTGCATTCAAACACCCTCCAAACATCAGATCTCAGGTTAGGTGAACTACTTTCGATGATTTCATTACACAATCATGGTGTTTTGATTCTTTCTATTTTTACAGTGTGTGAAAAGGGTTTTTACCTGGAACCAAAAAGGGTTTTTCAAAGGGTTCTCCTATGGGGACAGCCGAAGAACCCTTTTAGGTTCTAGATAGGACCTTTTTTACATAGAGTGTAGGCTGTACAAGTTGTGTCCATTACAGATTATGCCAGGCTTCCCCAACTGGTGGTGATTTTATTTGGCCCTCTAGTCTTGTTGGACATCCTCAGTGCTTAATTAAGTTTTGGACATCACCTCTTACTTTTGGACTGTTTCCATGCCAGGATCAGGTACCTCTCTTGGCATGAACAATTATTTTGTAAAAATTCTATCAAAAGCAATCCAAATTAACGCAAGTTGCCTCTGTAATTCTCCTGCCCCCTAAAAAACGCAACGTGAAAACGTGCCTGATAGGCCTTTTCTAAGAATTGAGTCATGTTGGGCCGGCCCGGGTTTATGATTTGCACAACATTGTGGCCTATAGACCAACGTGTGGCCATTTCTCTGATGATAGAGAGAGAGAAGCACGCCTGTATCTATCGCAGAACTAGAATGAGATTCACTGTCTATGATCTCTCTCCTTCATCTCTGATAGACATGGGCCTGCAACTTTCATCTCTCCAGCGTTGCACTTTATCATTTATTTCCTTATAGAATCATAGTCGCAGGAAGGGTGCTAGAGGTGTCGCAGCACCCCTGATAAATTGAAATACATTTGCCAAAGTTATAGAATAAATAAATGAAATCATTCGGAATACTACTCCAGGATTAGGCTTATAATTTAGCCACATATGATCAATAGTTTATATTAACCTGGGCAGGAAGGCAGCATGGACCACGTGTATGCACACACACACCAATATAAAAGATTATACTGTTTACTATAGGTTTCTGTAGAAAACTAAAATATACTGTAGAATACTATACTACACTTTGCATATACCCTGCCCATCCCCATCCCCCATATCCCAATTTGTGCCACCCATAAGTAAGAAACCTACATGCCAAGTATAAATCATAGAGTCCTTGTTGATTATTATTCCATGTCCGTTGGTCTTGTGAATACCTGTGCTTTGTTGTATTGGCTTGCGTGTTAGGGTGCCCTTGTTGTTACGGTTGATTTACGGTTGAGGTTTACACCTCGTTCTGTGTTTGGTTTACAGCCCTGTGTTATATATATATACAGTTGAAGTCAGAAGTTTACGTACACTTAGGTTGGAGTCATTAAAACTAATTTTTCAACCACTCCACAAATTTCTTGTTAACAAACTATAGTTTTGGCAAGTCGGTTAGGACATCTACTTTGTGGATGACACAAGTCATTTTTCCAGCAATTGTTTACAGACAGATTATTTAACTTATAATTCACTGTATCACAATTCCATTTGGTCAAAAGTTTACATACACTAGGTTGACTGTGCCTTTAAACAGCTTGGAAAATTCCAGAAAATTATGTCATGGCTCTAGAAGTTTCTGTTAGGCTAATTGACTCAATTGGAGGTGTACCTGTGGATGTACTTCAAGGCCTACCTTCAAACACAGTGCCTCTATGTTTGACATAATATGAAAATCAAAATAAATCAGCCAAGACTTCAGAAAACAAATTGTCTACCTCCACAAGTCTGGTTCATCCTTGGGAGCAATTTCCAAATGCCTGAAGGTACCACATTCATCTGTACAAACAGTAGTAGGGCAAGTATAAACACTATGGGACCACACAGCCGTCATACCGCTCAGGAAGGAGACGCATTCTATCTCCTAGAGATGAACGTACTTTGGTGCGAAAAGTGCAAATCCATCCCAGAACAACAGCGGCAAGATGCTGGAGGAAACCGGTACAAAAGTATCTATATCCACAGTAAAACGAGTCCTATATCGACATAACCTGAAAGGCCGCTCAGCAAGGAAGAAGCCACTGCTCCAAAACCACCATAAGAAAGCCAGACTGCGGTTTGCAACTGCACATGGGGACAAAGATCGTACTTTTTGGAGAAATGTCCTCTGGTCTGATGAAACAAAAATAGAACTGTTTGACCATAATGACCATCGTTATGTTTGGAGGAAAAAAGGGGAGGCTTTTAAGCCGAAGAACACCATCCCAACCGTGAAGCATGGGGGTTGCAGCATCATGTTGTGGGGGTGCTTTGCTGCAGGAGGGACTTGTGCATTTCACAAAATAGATGGCATCATGAGGGAGGAAAATGATGTGGATATATTGAAGCAACATCTCAAGACATCAGTCAGGAAGTTAAAGCTTGGTCGCAAATGGGTCTTCCAAATGGACAATGACCCCAAGCATACTTCCAAAGTTGTGGCAAAATGGTTTAAGGACAACAAAGTCAAGGAATTGGAGTGTCCATCACAAAACCCTGGCCTCAATCCTATAGAAAATTTGTGGGCAGAACTGAAAAAGCATGTGCGAGCAAGGAGGCCTGCAAACCTGACTCAGTTACACCAGCTCTGTCAGGAGGAATGGGCCAAAATTCACAATTTAAAGGCAATGCTACCAAATACTAATTGAGTTTATGAAAACTTCTGACCCACTAGGAATGTGATGAAAGAAATAAAAGCTGAAATAAATCATTCTCTCTACTATTATTCTGACATTTCACAATCTCAAAATAAAGTGGTGATCCTAAATGACCTAAGACAGGGAATTTTTACTAGGATTAAATTGTCAGGAATTGTAAAAAATTTAGTTTAAATGTATTTGGCTAAGGTGTATGTAAACTTCCGACCTCAACTGTATATTGTGTTCCCTACAGATTATTAAAAAAGAGCAGAAGCTTTGAATTATCTGGTCAGACGACAGTCTTGCCTATCCAGATGTTATGGGAGATTTGCTCTTTTAGTTTTTCTCCTGTAACGTTCCTCAACGAGAAAGCCTGCACTTCTATTTCAATGATAATAAAACACTATACATTATACTACTGTCTGCAAAAACACTACAGTAAATACTACAGTCCAAAAATCTATACATTGATTACTGTAGTATATACCACAGTTTAATTTTACTTCAGTAATTATACTATAGTTAACTGTAAATACTACAGTATACTACAGTAATGTCCGCACAAACATTACAGTGAATATGACACAGTATTCATATTTTTTCATGTGAGCACACACACACACACACACACCACGTTGTCTCTGGTGACAGGCAGAATATACATACATCTACATAAGAGGTGTGCTTACAGTAACTCCTTCCCTCCCACTGTTCAATCGTCATGCTGTTTAAATGTACGCTTCTGTAACTAAGCAAGGGGCACCACCAAGCAAACCAAGGAGCTCTCCAAACACCAACAAGTTGTGGAGAAGTACAGATCAGGGTTGGGTTATAAAAAAATATCAGAAACTTTGAACATATCACGGAGCACCATTAAATCCATTATTAAAAAATGGAAAGAATATGGCACCACAATAAACCTGCCAAGAGAGTGCCGCCCACCAAAACTCACAGACCAGGCAAGGAGGGCATTAATCAGAGAGTCAACAAAGAGACCAAAGATAACCCTGAAGGAGCTGCAAAGCTCCACAGTGGAGATTGGAGTATCTGTCCGTATAATTGGCCAACGTGCAATCATTGGAAAACAAAATGGACGATCTACGATTGAGACTATCCTACCAACAGAACATTAAAACTGTAATATCTTTTGTTTCACCGAGACGTGGCAAAACGACGACACGGATAATATAAAGCTGGCTGGCTTCTCCCTGCATCGGCAGGACAGAGCAGCTACGTCTGGTAAGACGAGGGGTGGGGATGTGTGTCTATTTGTCAATAACTGCTGGTGTGCGATGTCTAATATTCAAGAAGTCTCGAGGAATTGCTCGCCTGTTGTACAATACCTCATGATAAGCTGTAGACCACACTATGTACCAAGAGAGTTCTCATCTATATTATTCGTAGCCGTCTATATACCACCATAAACCGATGCTGGCACTAACACCGCACTCAATGAGCTGTATAAGGCAATAAGCAAACAAGAAAATGCTCATCCAGAAGCAGCGCTCCTAATGGCCAGGCAAACTTAAATCTGTTTTACCTCATTTCAGCCAGCATGTTACATGTGCAACCAGAGGAAAAAAAACTCTCGACCACCTTTACTCCAAAAACAGACACGCATACAAAGCTCGCCGTCCATTTGGCAAATCTGACCATAATTCTATCCTCCTGATTCCTGCTTACAATTAAAAACTAAAGCAGGAAGTACCAGTGACTCACTCAATACGGAAGTGGTCAGATGACGTGGATGCTACTCTACAGGACTGTTTTGCTAGCACAGACTGGAATATGTTCCGGGATTCATCCAATGGTATTGAGGAGAATACCACCTCAGTCGCCGGCTTCATCAATATGTGCATCAACGACGTCGTCCCCACAGTGACCGTACGTACTTATCCCAACCAGAAGGATTACAGGCAACATCCGCACCGCGCTAAAGGCCCGGAGCTGCCGCTTTCAAGGAGCGGGACACTAATCCGGACGGTTATAAGAAATCCTGTAAGCCCTCAGAAGAACCATCAAACAGGCAAAGCGTCAAGACAGGACCAATATTGAATCCTACTACACTGGCTCTGACGCTCCTCGGATGTGGCAGGGATTGAAAACTATTACAGACTACAAAGGGAAATCCAACCGCGAGCTGCCCAGTGACGTGAACCTACCAGATGAGCTAAATGTATTTTATGCTTGCTTCGAGGCAAGCAAAACTGAAGCATGCATGAGAGCACCAGTTGTTCCGGACGACTGTGTGATCCCGCTCTCCGTAGCCAATGTGAGCAAGACCTTTAAACAGGTCAACATTCACAAAGACGCGGGTCCAGACAGATTACCAGGATGTGTACTCAAAGCATGCGCGGACCAACTGGCAAGTGTCTTCACTGACATTTCAACCTCTCCCTGACCGAGTCTGTAATACCTACATGTTTCAAACATACCACCATGGTCCCTGTGCACAAGAATGCAAAGGTAACCTGCCTAAATGATTACTGCCCCATAGCACTCACGTCGGTAAGTTTGCTGACGATACAACACACATCATTGGGGCTGAAGTGGAGCGGGTCTCGAGTTTCAAGTTTCTTGGTGTCCACATCACCAACAAACTATCATGGTCCAAACACAACAAGAGAGTTGTGAAGAGGGTATGACAACACCTTTTCCCCCTCAGAAGACTGTAAAGATTTGGCATGAGTCCTCAGCTCCTCAAAAAGTTATTCAGCTGCACCATCGAAAGCATCCTGACCGGTTGCATCACTGCCTGGTATGGCAACTGCTCAACATCTGACCGTAAGAGAGGGTAGTGCGTACGGCCCAGTACACTACTGGGGCCAAGCTTCCTGACATCCAGGACCTATATAATAGGCGTTGTCAGAGGAATGCCACAAAATTTGTCAAAGACTCCAGTCACCCAAGTCATTGACTGTTCTCTCTGCTACCGCACAGCAAGTGGTACCGGAGCGCCAGTCTAGGACCAAAAGGCTCATTAACAGTTTTTACCCTAAGCCATAAGACTGCTGAACAATTAATCAAATGGCCACCCGGACTATTTACATTGACACCCTCCCTTTGTTTTTACACTGCTGCTACTCACTGTTTATTATTTATGCATAGTTACTTTACAAATAACCTCGACTAACCTGTACCCCCGCACATTGACTCGGTACCGGTACTCCCTTTATATAGCCTCGTAATTGTTATGTAATTTTCTTGTGTTACTTTTTGATTTTATATAATTTTTTGATTTAGTAAATATTTTCTTATCTCTATTTCTTGAACCGTATTGTTGGTTAAGGGCTTGTAAGTAAGCATTTCACGGCAAGGTCTGCACCTGTTGTATTCGGCGCATGTGACAAATACAATTTGATTTGATACTGTAAGTACTTTATGTTTTTTTTATGTCTCCAGTCACTAGTAACAAGTAAGTAACTTGGCAATAATTGACACACCCTACTAAAGGCGTCAGCATGCTTCATTTCGGCCTGCGGCTAGCCGAAGTCGAGCTCGCATGCTCCATAAAATGACACTCGCTTGAAAAATGAAAAAAAAGGCAATATTAACCCCAAGACAGTAGAGGGCGATGACCTGGCAATAGCCATCTACGGCTAAACAAGAAAGTGACGACACACCAAAAAAGAAAGATGCGCGTGAGAATAAAATAGTGTACACAGAGAGACTTGCGAGAAAATTGAATTTGTGCGAATTGCCCGGGATCTACTAGATTTGATGTGCCTAGCAACACATATAATAGGTGAGATACAGAGACAGAGAAGATGCCCGCTACAGGTTAACAATGGTGGATGTAGGGGCATACGGCCCAGAGAGCTGGTGGTGGAGTGTTTCAAGAGTTATCTTGGGTCCAAACTGCTGCAGAAGAGCCTCCATTTTACCACCGCCAGCTATCCTGCCAGATACCACAATGCCAAGTCCTCAGTTCTTTGTTCGCATTGTGAACTAGTAGATAAAAAAATGAAACCTGATTCTGGGTTGTCTCCGTGTGCAGTAATTTAGATTAGATTGAACTACACAACGAGTAGAAGAAAGCCTGTAAAGTCTGTGGCACACAGCTCTTCGGTTGTCGGCTCGACGTTCAAATAGAATGCAATGAAACGCCTTGAAGAAATGCCAACAGAGCTTTATCAGCACACAAATGAACCTTTATTCTTGCTTCTGAAAGGAAACCACAATAGAAAAGTGTCTGCTGAGAACAGACATGTAAAAACGTGTCTATGGAATAACATGAGTCAGAGTAGTTACAACTGTTTCTGAATACAAATATTTTCTGAACAATAATACATCCATGTCCGTTATGAACAGACATGTAGATATCATAAGCGTCTAGTGTCTGACGCCTGAGACGTCTGAACAACAACAGGACAAGTTGTTAATTTCACTGTGGTCCCAATCATTCGATCCACGTCCACTTCTTGAAGTCATGCACAAACTCATGCAGCTGGTGATCGTATTCCTCCCAGAGTTTTGGCCAGTGTTCATCCATGAAATCAACTATAGGTTGCAGGACCCTGTGGAGAAGATGACAAAAGTGTTGGAAATTAGGAGTCTCTGGAGAGCCGTGTGCATGGTGAGGAGAAGCTGGTGGCTCGGTGCATGACGTTTTCCAGATCTTGAGATATGTCTGACGATAATTTGCAAGTGATGTGCCAAGGACTGAGTCTGCAGCTTTTTCTCCTTTCTCATACCCCTGCTACTACTGCTGCTGCTCTGTGGCATTGGTGAGGAGCAAGCCAGTGGAGTAGTTCTTGGAGGTGGGCCCAGGATAGAGCTTCCCAGGTCCTGCATGGAGATTGTTCCTAATTCGGCACTGCAACTCAGTGCGGGAGATGGGCTGGGGGCTGAGGTAGTGCTTGGGGCCGGTGAACTGGCAGTGCTGGGGGTCAAAACCAGGTGCTGTCTCCATTCCCTGGTGTTTGTGCCTTGAAAATAAAAAAGTAGACGGCTATATTTAGGACACATATCTAAAACATTAATGAACATCAAATATCATTAAACGAGACTATAATAGACTATATAATGTTGAAAAAGTTTGAGTAGAGTTGAGTAGGCCTGGTCTAGCTACTCAACTCTAGCTACTCAACTCTGCTCAAATGTTTGCGGCATTTTGGCCATCTGGACCTTGCTACCAAACTTTGACTTTGGTGTTATCAATTCTGGAAGCTTATGATTTTCTTTCTGTGACAAAATTATGTTTGATCAACAGTTTAAAGATCTTTAGTTTAGTTGGATGGCTTGCTTTCCCTGAACAAGTATGTTGCTAGGCTAGCCACTAGCCAGACAAGTAGCTAGTACTAGCTGGCAAGCTATTGTTAGCAAAACATGGCTACTCTTTTCATCGACTACAATAGAAAATACGACAAAATACTGTACCCCGTGCTTTGGTGAAGATGGCATGTTGCTTTCAATATTCCTATGCTTCATGTGCCAAACAAGCCAGCAGCAACATTTCTTGGAGTAGCCAGAAATGGGGCCCTTGTTTCTTTTCTTTGCCCTGACGAACTTGTCGCAAACCCTACCCCACTTTTTCAAACAAGTGGTTGGGTCGGATCCCAGCGTCTCCGCAATCTCCCTCCATGAATTGGCATGTATATGCTGGTCTTAATATAATGCATGGCTAGAATTTTTGCAGAACCCCAGGGGTCCCAGGACTGCAGTTTAGTGGATAGAACACATCCTACAGGGTGTGATTGGGAGTTATCAGCTAACACAGTGGACTGGACTGTTGACCTTGGTTGTGTGTTGACAGTGGGACCCTCAACATTCATTCCACAGCTCTGAGGGTATCTCACCCTGTCATCTATGTGGTAACAGGTTGTTGACACTTATCTGAGAGCTGCCCTCTGGCACCAGGGTCAATCTCTTTCTCTAGTGTGTGTGGTGTTTGTTTGTGTGTTTGTATCTGTATGTATCTGTTCTGCCCCCCAAAAAACACAGAGGACACTCAGGACACTGAGCCTATCCTGAAGTCTTTTTGCCAAGAATGTCACTCAGCACGTATCGGGGTAATAGAACATTTATTTCCCCTTTCTCATATTCAGACCTTGAAGTTGTAGCGCTGCTGATTTTAATCCTTCCCCTTTAATCAGCGACTGATTGAAACCTAGAACACCAGGTGGGTTGAATCTCTGACCAAGGAATGACAATAATTAATCAACCAATTACCTAACAGGGAGAGACAAACTTGCAGACATCAAGACCTAACTTTGAGCAGCAAGGAAGAGATGAGAGGGATAACTGCTCCCAAAATCGACGACAAAAAAAAAAACGCTCACCAACAAGGACTTTCTGTATGGAGGTCAATATAGCCAATTTTGACCTTGTGGCTGTGGTAACTAGTAGAAAACGTTGTGCCTGTTGTTCACGCGTGTGTCTGCCCTCTCATTGGCTAGAATGGTCCCACCTGATTTTCCCTACTCCTGACTGCCTTCGATTTTTAATACATTCATTTTCATTGTTAGACCGGCCACTAGATTATCTGACAATATAATGCGTAATCTTTGCTTTGAATACCCTAACACTTTATAACTACATCACCATGGTAACAGGGTTAAAACAGAAGAGTTTTTATTTTACCAGGCAAGTCAGTTTAGAACAAATTCTTCTTTATAATGACAGCCTACCCGGCCAAACCCTAACGACGCTGGGTCAATTGTGCGGCACCCTATGGGACTCCCAATCACGGTCGGTTGTGATACAGCCTGGATTCAAACCAGGGTGTGTGTAGTGACGCCTCTAGCACTGAGATGCTGTGCCTTAGATCGCTGCACTACTTGGGAGTTAGTTAGAATGGGCCTGTGTTTGTATTGGGTGTCTGCAGGTTACTGTCACTGTTGTCAACTCTCTGTATATGTAAAATTATGTGAGGTGCCTTCTGTCCACAACTCCTCATATTCTCTGCACCTCTTCCCCACCTCCATTCCCCTTCTCCACCCCTTCTCACTCCCAATTTGGCTTTCCACACGTTACCCCTCTCCTCTGCCCCCCCCATCCAAGTATCATCTGGCTTCTCCTCATCTCTGGCTCCCCTATCAGGTTCGGCAGGGCACTGAGTTGTGTGTGTGTGTGTGTGTGAGTGAGAGAGAGAGAGAGAGAGAGAGACAGACAGACAGAGAGAGAGCGAGAGAGAGACCCTTTGTGTACTATGTGTCTGCTTGAGCAGCCCTGGCACGTAGAGGGGTGTGTATGTGTGTGTGTGTGTGGTTGAGCAGCACTGGCACAGTCAGGGCTATGTAATGGGGGCAGGTGGAGGGCCTTGGCTGGGAGTACTCTGATGCCCACAGTGCTTCTGGCTCACAGAGAGCTTCCAGCTCAACACGGTTCAGGAAGAAGGAAGGGTTTGGTGGAGAGGACAGCAGCTCTTTCTGGCTATGTCCCAATTATCTTTCCTTCCTCCCAAAGTGTGCACTTGTAAAGTAAATGACTGGTGGAAGAAATATGGTGGAAACTCCCACTAGCCTATACCTCCACTAATCGAATGCTTTTATATTTGTGGAAAGTACAGTAGTGAACGAGTGCAAACTTACAAAGAAAGGATATATATTTGGGACATACCCCTTCTCTCTCTCTCCCTCTATCTCTCTTCCATCTAACACTCTCACCCACCTCTTTCTCCTATCTCTCTCTCTGTCTTTCTCATCCCCCCTCTCGCTCTCTCTCTCCTCTCATCTCTTTCTCTCTCTGCACAGCTCCACTACCAAACCAGATGCTGTATCATCCCTACTCAGCCTCTTAACTCTGTCAGATCTTAACTGCACACCAAATTGGCCAGTGTTACCTAGTGTTGATTTTTTTCTCTCCAATTGACTCTGTTTGTGTTAAATTAACACTCATTGGTGTAAAATATCCTCAGTGTTGGTGTTAATAACTTGGGATAAACCAAAACCTTGCCTGTCATTATCATATTTCCCAGCATCAGTGGTGGTTTTAGGTATAGGCGACATGGGCTGCCGTCCCGTGCCACGGGGCGCCCACACAATTTTTTGGGAATGGTGACATTTGCGCAATCAGTTTTCTATCGCTCATTTGCACGTCACGTCAATGATATCATGTCACCGTGTGGGACTGTGGGTCAATTAACCTTGTCGGAGTGGGCGCCCTGATTTTAGTTTGTGAGCTAGGCAGGCTACTGTCTGGGAAGGTCTCCCACTCAGAAGTACAAGATGGGGAGGGGGCGGGGGTAGGTTGACCTCAGGTCTCCCCACTGGAAGCCCGAGGTAGTGGGAGCGGGGGAGCGGGGGAATCTATCAAATAGCACACGTCTGACTTTGTACAGTACTAATGCAATCAGTAAAATCAGTCAGATTACGAAATACTACCAAATAAACTCATGATTTCATTCATTATACTGTGAATATATAGTTTCACAGACATATTGTTGCATTTTTTTCTAGTTTGTGCGAAATCGTTAAGAACAATATAAAACCAGTCTTCACACCACCAAGGTGAATTGGTTTAGTCTTGACTCTTGGTTGACAGTGTTGGGGGATGGGTAATGTATTGATGTTCGAGTGCCAAATCAACACATATTTGTTTCTATTTGTCTCTGTTACTTCTTTTTGATATTTATGAGTCTTATTTTTGTATATATATTTTTATATTTATATAGTTTTAAATGTTAGGATTATTTATATGTGTTGTTCCAAATGTCTGAATAAAAATGACAGTTAGTGCAAAACGGTGCTCTTTTTTGTTGGCGGGGGGCGCTGAAGGGGGGGTTCGCCAGGGAACCATACAAGCTAGAACCGCCACTACCCAGCATGTTCTATTGCAGGTAGATTTTTAGAATTGTTTGAATCAATATCTATGTTATTGTATGTACATTGATTGGTTAATTCATTTTACGCTACTCAAATACGAATAATAATCTAATCTGTTGCTTGGACTTTTTCACCCGTTACTGAAATGGTTGTTCCACTTAAGATGGTTTAAGTAGTTTACTCTTAGTTTTCCCATCACGGCAGTCATAAAAATTCAAAACGTTGGATATCCTCACGCTAGATTCCAATAGGAATTTCACATCACTATGCAACCATAACGTGACTTGAGTTTCAGGTCACTGTCTTAGGGTCAAACTATGCCCTCAAAGTAATACCTTATGAAACACATGTTGTATTGTCTTAAATAATTGAATGATAACGTATTTGCTTAGATCTCACTTGGGGAAAGTCACAGGACTGAAAATGGATGTATGCAACAAGGATGTCTCTGACACTAACAAATACAGTCATGGGTGGTAACTACAATTCACTCGAAAGGCAAGGCGCTCTTGGAAATATGCAAATAAGGCTTTACACTAAGCCAGCGTTTCACAACCGCTGTTCTCGGGACCCCATGAGATGCACATGTAGTGCTAGGTCAAAAACCAAAACGTGCACGCCTTGGGATCCCGAGGACCGAGTTTGGGAAAGCCTGCACCAAGCAGTGTGTTAATTTAACGTTGAAAAATGTGGACCTGTATAGATACTGGACCAGTGTTAAATTTAACACTGTCAGTGTTGATTTATCACAGGAGAATTTGGTGTGTGGCTTGAACATGTAACGAGTTGTGTTTGACTTGGATTGCAGTACTTCGCGATGCTATCATCACTCAGGACATATTGTCCTCTTGTCTCTGAGGTCTCTGTATCAGAAACACTAATCTACAGTAGGTCAGCCTATTAACAAGCTCCTGTATTAGCTCTAGTTTTTCTCACTGACTCTCTGTCTGAGGGGTGGGTGTTGGTGTTGTGTGTGTGTGTGTTTGTGTTAACACGCTCCTTTGTTGGCTCTTTCACCTCACTGTCTGTTGATGAAGTGTCTGTACAACGGGCAGCATAATCCTAGGCCACAGTCTGAGCACCTCTGTCAAGAGCCTTCCCTCGGCTGCATCTCATTAGTCTAAAGTGGCCTCCTCTCCTCATCCTCTCCCCTTCTCCACAATGCCAGTGTCTTACATCAGATAACGTCAGATGCCATTGCCTTACGTCAGATAGCGACAGATGGTGTCAGATGCCATTGTCTTACGTCAGCGCGATTCCACCTGAACTGATCTGTCTTGTTTCTCGTATAATGGTAATGGGATACATCAGAAGTAGTTTGGCTACAATGTGCTGTCGAACATTCTAAAATATTACCTCGGTGACATCGTCTACTGAACCCCATTTCTTCCTCAAGCAGTCGGAATTAATCTAAGCTGAAACATGAAATCTATCAGTAATGTTGATGTTCTTTTGGTGAGAAAGTCCCACCATTTTACATCAAGCTAAGGATTTTTGTGCTTCGTGGAGCAGTATTTCATATGTCCCAGCATGCTTTATTGCAGGTTGATTTTTAGAATAGTTTGTTTTAATATCTATGTTTCCTCATGTACATTGATTGATTCATTAATCTTATAATATACCAAGAAAAATAACTTAAAATTTTAAATTTTCTAAACTAATCCCATCTTTAAGGGATTGGATTTATTGCACCTGTTACTGAGATGGTTGTTCCAGTTCAGTTGGTTTAGATAGCCTTGTATGATAAATCCTTTACCATTACATTCATTCTGAGTGTAGGTTATAAAATATTCATACTCTTGGATATCCTCCCTCTGGCTGAATTCCAATAAGAATTACAGAAACCAGTGTATTGTGACTTGTAGGTCTGATGAGCCAGGATTTTCAGACCATAATGTCGAAGATAACTAAAGGCCTTATGAAATGTATAATATGTGGTCAAAAGGGTTTTTATTTTAATTGAAACACACTCACTTACACAGTTACTTGCGTTAGGCTTCAGGAATAGAAGTTATTGAATGCAACAACTGTCACTAACAAACACAGTCATGGGTGGGTATCTCTTATATTCATGCTGGGAAATTGGAAATCCCTTGATGCGTTTAAAAAGTGTTACAGAAAAGTGTTAAGTTATGTGTTTAGATCCTAAACACTTGGTTTTACAGTGTTTAGGATCTGAGTAAAATACAAAATAGTAGCTAGCAAGATGGAGACCACCGAGGTTATTTTTTATGAGTGGAGTTCGCAAGTGGCTAGTTTGCATCAACTATCTTAACTAAATCCACTGCAAAGATTTTGCCCTTATCGACGTAGGCAGTAACGTAGTTCCTCTATGTCAATAGAGTCCAGATTGAAACCAGACCCTGTCACTGTGTTGCCTAAGGTGAGGTTTCCGAGACTGCTAGCTGATCCGGTGATTGAAACGATGCTGCTAACGACCAGCTACGTAATTTTGAACGCTTCCAACAAAAGCTAGCTAGGAAGCTACTGTAGTAATGCTAATAGGGATACTTTGTGATTTTCTGCGGATACCATAGACTTCCAGTCATTGCACTAACACTAGTTAGCAATTGCGCTAGTGCTAGTTAGCAACATCCTTCAAACTGCACAAAGAGACATATAAATAGTATCCACAAGTTTATCTGACTCTGGGCAAGTAGATAAAGGGCGTCATTGCCAAAATCCTGAAGTATCCCTTTAACATTATTATGAGTTTACGGACTGATTTCTTATAATAGTCCCCCTTAGTTTTGGGGCTGCATGTCTACAACTTCAGTATAATTTTAAACAGGCTAAGCATTGTTTAATGTCAGTCAATGTAGAGCTAGCTAGCTAACTATGTACTGTTAGTAAGCTAGAAACAACAGTTAGCTAAGCAGCTGATCAAATCACTTTATTTAGCCACTGCTTTATTTTTCATTTTCAAACTATTAAATCGCTGTCATAATGTTTGTAATAATTTAGCTAGTTATTCTGCCTTTTTAATGGAAAGTCATACCAGAGCGCAATGATATCATAAATTAAGAACTATGTTTTAATTTTTTAATGGCAGATGCACGGTAATATTCAAATTTGAATATGAGTTCCACTTCCTACAAGATTGGTTGAGGGACAAGTATTACGTAGGAGTGTTTTGAATAGAAAGAGTGTTTTGAATACTGATGTTAACCTTTCTGTTTATAACCTTTTTCGGAAAGACAGATCTTCCAAAGGTGGGGAAGTGGCGATCTTTACCAAGGATCACCTTCAGTGCTCGGTTGTTTCTACCAAGTCTGTCCCCAAACAATTTGATTTGCTGATTTTAAGCATTAAACTTTCAAATAGCTCTTTGTTGACTGTTGCTGGGTGCTATCGTCCTCCATCAGCACCGGCCTGTACCCGCTGTAAGCTCTCTCCTGGCCCGTTACACTAAGTCTGAATTTGTCCTGCTAGGTGACCTAAACTGGGACATGCTTAAACCACCTGACCAAGTCTTAAAGCAATGGGACTCCCTAAATCTTTCTCAGATTATCACCAATCCCTCAAGGTATGACTTCAAACACCCAGAAAAGGCTACTCTCCTCTAAGTTATCCTCACAAATAATTCTGATAGGTATCAGTCTGGTGTTTTCTGTAACCTTAGTGATCACTGTTTTACAGCCTGTGTTCGTAATGGCTGCTCAGTGAAACGACCTGTTCTGATTTGTCATAGACGCTTGCTAAAAAACTTTAATGAGCAAGCCTTCCTTCATGAGCTGGCCTCTGTAAAATGGTATAGAATCAGCTTGATCCCCTCTGTCGAAGATGCTTGGACCTTCTGGTATTGTTAACAAACACGCCCCCATAAAGAAAATGAGAATTAGAGAGTTACTCCACCTCAAGAATTACATTTGGCGAAAAGCTCGGCACACGCCGAGGCTGACTGCTCTCGTTCAGGCAAATGAAAAATAAATGCACTCAGGCTATACGGAAGGATAAAGTTAGTTACTTTAAGGAGCAGTTCTCTCTCTGTGGGTCTAACCCCAAGAAGTTCTGGAAAACAGTTAAAGACCTGGAGAATAAACCCTCCTTCTCAAAGCTGCCCATGTCCCTTAATGTTGATGATGTGGTTGTAACTGACAATAATCACATGGTTGAGCTCTTTAACCTCACTAGGGGGTATGGGACGCTAGCATCCAGTGAAATTGCAGAGCACCAAATTCAAAAACAGAAATACTCATTATAAAAATTCATGAAACATACAATTGTTACACATGGGTTTAAAGATAAACTTCTTGTTAATCCAACCACGGTGTCAGATTTCAAAAAGGCTTTACGGCGAAAGCATACCATGCGATTATCTGAGAACAGAGCGTTTTGTTTTGTTAGCGCGTTTTGTTCAATAATCCACTGTCTCAAACAACATCCAGTGAAATTGCAGAGTGTGAAATTCAACAAAACAGATATTCTCATAATAAACATAAAGAAAAGATACAAATGTTATATACCAGCTTAAATATAAACTTCTTGTTAATCCAACCGCTGTGTCAGATTTCAAAAAGGCTTTACGGCGAAAGCACACCATGCGATTATCTGAGAACAGCGCCCAGCAGACAAATCATTACAAACAGTTAGCCGAGTAACAAAAGTCGGAAATAGCAATAAAACTGATCACTTACCTTTGATGATCTTCATATGGTTGCACTCCGAAGACTCCATGTTACACAATAAATGTTTGTTTTGTTCGATAATGTCCCTCTTTATGTCCAAAAACCTCAGTTTTGTTGGTGCGTTTTGTTCAGCAATCCATTGGAACAAAGCGTGGTCACAACAGACAGACGAAAAATCAAAAAAAGTACCATAAAAGTTTGTAGAAACATGTCAAACGATGTTTAAATTCAATCCTCAAGTTGTTTTTGTCATAAATAATCAATAATATTTCAACCGGACAAAAGCGTCAATAGAAAAGGAGAAACAAGAGAGGCGCACTCTCGATTGCGTGCTGGACTCATGTCTGGACATTTCCACTGTCCTCTCATTGAAAGTGCTGTATCTCCCTATCTCCCTTTGTATGGTGGATAGGCTTTCAATGGAAAAACAGCCTTTCAAAATAATAGTACTTCCTGGATTTTCCTCAGGTTTTTGCCTGCCATATCAGTTCTGTTATACTCACAGATATTATTTTAACAGTTTTGGAAACTTTAGAGTGTTTTCTATCCAATTATATGCATATCCTAGCTTCTGGGCCTGAGTAGCAGGCAGTTTACTTTGGGCACGCTTTTCATCCAAAATTCCGAATGCTGCCCCCTACCCTAGTGAAGTTAATCACCACTTCATTAAGTCAGGATTCCTATTTGACTCAGCAATGCTTCCTTGCACGTCCAACATTTCCTCATCTCCCACCCCTTCTAATGCGACTATCCCCGATGCTTCTCCCTCTTTTTCACCTGCCCCATTACAAAGTTTCTCCCTGCAGGCAGTCACTGAGTCCGAGGTGCTAAAGGAACTCCTTAAACTTGACCCCAAAAAAACATCTGGGTCAGACCCTTTCTTCTTTAAGGTTGCTACCCCTATCATCGCAAAGCCTATCTCCAACCTTTTTAACCTGTCTCTCCTTTCTGGGGAGGTTCCCATTGCTTGGAAGGCAGCCACAGTTCATCCTTTATTTAAAGGGGGAGATCAAGCTGATCCTAATTGTTATAGGCCTATTTCTATTTTTCCCTGTTTATCAAAAGTGTTGGAACAACTTGTCAATCATCAACTGACTGGCATTCTTGATGTCTATAGTATTCTCTCGGGTATGCAGTCTGGTTTCTGCTCAGGTAATGGATGTGTCACTGCAACCCTAAATGTCCTCAATGATGTCACCATTTCCCTTGATTCTAAACAATATTGTGCTGCTATTTTTATTGACTTGGCCAAAGCTTTTGATACGGTAGACCATTCCATTCTTGTGGGCCGGCTAAGGAGCATTGGTGTCTCTGAGGGATCTTTGGCCTGGTTAGCTAACTACCTCTCTCAAAGAGTGCAGTGTATGAAGTCAGAAAATCTGCTGTCTCAGCCACTGCCTGTCACCAAAGGAGTACCCCAAGGCTCAATCCTAGGCCCCACGCTCTTCTCAATTTACATCAACAACATAGCTCAGGCAGTAGGAAGCTCTCATCCATTTATATTCAGATGATACAGTCTTATACTCAGCTGGCCCATCCCCGGATTTTGTGTTACCCTTAACCTTGTTCTGAACCCCTCCAAAACAAAGGTCATGTGGTTTGGTAAGAAGAATGCCCCTCTTCCCACAGGTGTTATTACTAACTCTGAGGGTTTAGAGCTTGAGGTAGTCACAGCAATCATACTTGGGAGTAGGGCTAGATGGTGCACTGTCCTTCTCTCAGCACATATCAAAGCTGCAGGCTAAAGTTAAATCTAGGCTTGGTTTCCCTCTATTGTAATCGCTCCTCTTTCACCCCAGCTTCCAAACTAACCCTGATTCAGATGACCATCCTACCCATACTAGATTACGGCGACATAATTTATAGATTGGCAGGTAAGGGTGCTCTCGAGCGGCTAGATGTTCTTTACCATTCGGCCATCAGATTTTCCACCAATGCTCCTTATAGGACACATCACTGCACTCTATACTCCTCCGTAAACTGGTCATCTCTGTATACCCGTCGCAAGACCCACTGGTTGATGCTTATTTATAAAACCCTCTTGGGCCTCGCTCCCTCCTATCTGAGGTATCTACTGCAGCCCTCATTCTCCACATACAACACCCATTCTGCCAGTCACATTCTGTTAAAGGTCCCCAAAGCACACACATCCCTGGGTTGCTCCTCTTTTCAGTTCGCTGCAGCTAGCGACTGGAACGAGCTGCAACAAATTCTCAAACTGGACAGTTTTATCTCAATCTCTTCATTCAAAGACTCAATCATGGACACTCTTACTGACAGTTGTGGCTGCTTTGTATGATGTATTGTTGTCTCTACCTTCTTGACTTTTGTGCTGTTGACTTTGCCCAATAATGTGTGTGCCATGTTTTTGTGCTGCTACCATGTTGTGTTGCTACCATGTTGTTGTCATGTTGTGTTGCTACCATGCTGTGTGGTCATGTGTTGCTGCCTTGTTAAGTTGTTGTTTTGGGTCTCTCTTTATGTAGTGTTGTGCCTCTCTTGTTGTGATGTGTGTTTTGTCCTATATTCATATTGTACTTTTTATTATTTTTTTAATCCCAGGCCCCCGTCCCAGCAGGAGGTCTTTTGGTAGGCCGTCATTGTAAATACGAATTTGTTCTTAACTGACTTGCCTAGTTCTATAAAGGTTAAATAAATAAACATTTTTTTTTTAAAAGACGCCATCTGACATGAAACAATGGCACAATGCTGTTTCCATCGCACATGTAAACACATATGCACTATCTTCATGGTGTGTACACAGTGCAAGCACCCGTGTTTAAATACCATAAAGACAGAAGTGAAGATCGTTCATGCTCACTGCTCTAAAGGATGACTATTGAGGAACTGACAAATGTGATGACTCACCCATCTGCATACAGTATGTGTGCTTGGTTACCCCCCCCCCCCCCCTCCGTTTCTGATGTTGCTGATTAGCTATGTTTATATTTAGATCTTATTACTATCTGGCGAGTGTTGATATCCCCAAAGGCATTGTCATTTACACTCTCTTTTACTCATCACTGCTAAATGAAGGCGGGGGAGAGAGGAAAAGGAGAGAGAAAAGAGAGAGAGATGAGGAGCGTGTGTAGATGAGAGGAAAAGAGAGAGAGCGAGACAGGAGGACAGGACGTCAGAGAGCGAGGAAGGAGAAAGGGAGATGAAGTGACAGGGATAAGGAGAGGGTGTGAAGGGACAGATGGATAGAATAAGAGCGTTATGATTCAGACGGCAGATCTGTTGGAGAGACGAGACAAAGACAACAGGAGACGGATAGAACTGGAGATGTGTCTGTGAGGTAATAACATCCATGCCGGCTGGAATAGGCTCTCTGTATCCACCCACACCCCTGTTAGGCATGACCGATGTACACGCACAAACGCGTGTACACACACACACGGACACATGTACACACACACACTGTGCTTTATTTCTCTGACTTAATGCTGTCCCTCAGCAAGAGCAGGCCCTGTAATAACTGTATTATCTCCCCAGGTGTGTGTGTTTACTGTAGTTATGCAGTAAGGCACCAGTGAATCCGCCCTGTTGCATGGCCTTCAGCAATGGTGTGTGTGAATGGGCCATCCCTGTTCTCCTGTGGTGAAGGACCCTGCTGGCTCAGTCAAATTACACACACACACACACACACACACACACACACACACACACACACACACACACACACACACACACACACACACACACACACACACACACACCACACACCACACACACACACACACACAGAGAGAGCAAATAAAGGCCAGTGTGAGTCCTTCCATACAGCTCCCTTAGCCAACTGCTGGGCCCAGCTGTGTGTGTCTGTTTTACACCACATTTAAGATTATAAGTCTCCCTGCCTCCCAGCCTCTCCCCATAGGCCTCGTCTGACTGCAGTCAGCAATTCATTGAGGCATAAAGAGAAAATGGTTCCCTGATATTACAGAGGTCTGATGTATTGGAAGAACCCCACAGATAGGGAGGTGCTGGCCAAAGCAGCTCAGCGGAGTTGAGTTTTCCTGTTTGGAGGGATGGGGCCCTATCCCCTAAAGAGTGTGTGTGTTTCTCTCTTTCTGTGTGTCAGTGTGTATGTGTGTCTCTTAGTATGTGTGTTCTATGCTCAGCCGGGCGAGAAGTCATGTCAGGCTTGTCTGTGGGTTGGACATAGGCAGCAGAGGGAGCATGGTTCTGGACTGGGGATCAATCGATAGATGTTTGTGTGTGGATGGGTGGGTGGGGAAGGGGGTGGAATGTTCCGAATACGCCCAAGGAACAATGGGGCATGGGAATTAAGCCCCATAGAGGGGACGCTTGATTAAAAAGGGCTTTTTGGTCAAAACAATCGATTCTCCTCTCCTGAGTTGAATGACTGAGTTGTATTATGACACACTCTCATAATAGTCCCATACTCACATAATACGTGTAGTCCTCCAGGACTTTATAGAATAATCACAAGGTGGTCACCATTTTAAAATCTGACCCAATGTTCCCCTCTGCCTTCCACTCAGCTCTCACTTACTAATGTGATGAGTGGCGAACAGTTAGCTTGAAGAACCCAAAAAAATGAACATCAGTCGAACCACAATGCGTTGTATAATACAACATCTTGTTTGATCGTGTGATGGCAGCGGAAGATTTCGATGTCCTTTCGGGAACCAACAGAGGGGCTAGAGGGGCTCTCTCTTTTTTCCCCGCTTTCTCTTTTTTTTCACCCCTCTTTGTCTCTCTCTTTGATGGCCCAGATGTGTCTGGAGGCTACATGTCATTAATATGATGTGGCTGAACTGACTGGGCTTTTAACTAAAGGTTTCACTGTTGAGATTGTTACTTCTGGGGCGTTTCAGACAAAGTCTTTGATGTGAACGTCGTTAAGCTGAGTACGGGTGAGAAGAATGGACGTTCTTCCTGCTTATCCTGTAATACATTCGATCTGTTCACAGCTGGAGGTTTGATGTGGTTTAAATGTACCATACTACTGGATGGTAGGCCGGATGATCTTTTAGTCGCAGTAAGTGCGAGACCAAACATCAACCAAACATTCACCTCAGTTTACTAAATGTAGAGAGAAAGAGACTCAGAAATTCCAAGTGTAACATTCAGATCTTCTTTGGCACAGCCTACTTACTATATGTGGTTAGATATTTATGGGTATTGACCGGAAGTGTGTTAGCCATTTAAATCAATGCAACACTTCTTCAGACAAGATTTTCACAATGTTCGTCTCCCATACATACAGTACCAGTGAAAAGTTTGGACACACCTACTCATTCAATGGTTTTTTCTTTATTTTTACTATTTTCTACATTGTAAAATAATAGTGAGGACATCCAAACTATGAGATGACACATGGAATCATGTAGTAACCAAAGAAGTGTTAAATAAATCAAAATCTAAACATTTTAGATTCTTCAAAGTAGCCTTCCTTTGCCTTGATGACAGCTCTGCACACGCTTGGCATTCTCTCAACCAGCTTCACCTGGAATGCTTTTTCAACAGTCTTGAAGGAGTTCTCACATATGCTGAGCACTTGTTGGCTGCTTTTACTTCACTAACTCATCCCAAACCATCTCAATTGGGTTGAGGTTGGGTGACTCTCCTTCTTGGTCAAATGTGACTCACCACCTCGATTCGGTCTTACGTAGCAACATTTGAAATTGTGTTTTTTACAACTGGATAAAAGTAAAGACTACAAAATGGAAAATAATACACAGCATTTTTGAGGAACAATAGGAAGGTATTTCTACTTTGAATGTTGATACACTTGTAAACTCACTTTTGAGGAAGAACCTTGTCTACACCCATTCAGCATTGTTCACACCCTCTTAAGCCAGCCCCACCCATCTCTTTAAGGATTCACATGTGAGGTCATGTGCTAAACAGTGAGTAGTATAGTAAAGATTAAGACTAAAAGTGGTAGTAGCCTACAATTAGGAAAAATATCCAGGTAAACAGAAAGTGTCCAGATAAGAATATTAGATGAAGCTTACCCAGACACACTTATCTAAATTGATGGGTCATGTGAAATAAATGCTTTAACCCCCAGCCACATCCAGCGGTGGAAAAAATACTCAATTGTCATACTTGAGTAAAAGTATAAATCATTTAAAATTCCTTATATTAAGCAAAACATACGGCTCAATGGTATTTAAAAAAAATGATTTATTGACGGATAGCCAGGGGCACAATGTACTTAAGTTTCAAAAGTAAAAATATAAACCATTTCTAATTCCTTATATTAAGCAAACTAGACGGCACAATTGTATTATTTTTTATTGACGGAGAGCCAGGGGCACACTCCAACACTCAGACATAATTTACAAACGAAGCATTTGTGTTTAGTGACTCTGCCAGATCAGAGGCAGTAGGGTAGACCAGGGATGTTCTCTTGATAAGTGTGTGAATTGGACAATTTTCCTGTCAAAATGTAACAGTACTTTTGGGTGTCAAGGAAAATGTATGGAGTAAAAAGTACATTATTTTCTTTATGAATGAGGTAAAAGTTGCCAAAAATATAAATAGTAAAGTAATGTACAGATACCACAAAAAAACTACTTAAGTAAAAATACTTTAAAGTACTTCTTAAGTACTTTATACCGCTGCCCAAATACCTTCACACCAGTACATTAACATACTTTATATACTGATACACATGCACTTATCACATAGTATTCCATACATACGTTAAGGCCATGCAACCTGAGGGAGTTTTTTTTGCACATGTACTGTACATAAACAGATGCATGCGCCATATATTTATGTGGTGGACACTTGATACAGTCACATGATATTGTTGTGGTATGTCACAAAATTATGTTATGACCACACATCAGTACTCATTTAATATATAATTTTTTTGCTACGTGGATGGTCTCTACAGACGGTGTAAACGGAACAGCCAAATGGTTACTTGCATAGTAGCAATATCAGAAATAGATAGTGTCAATATAAATAAAATATACAGTATGCACAAGAAGAATGTCAATAACGATATCAGTGATCGACGAGTTAGTTAAATGCATACCATCAGGGGTAAAGTGTCTGAGCAGCGGGATACATAATAGTAGCAGCAACGTAGGAGAGAGTCATGTGAATAGAGGCACTGCAGATAGTGCTGATGACTGGTCTGTCCAAACCACGCATGAACAAGGGAATCTATATCCGGAGAGCCTGTTTCTGTCCTGCCCTTGACTTTGGTGCAGGGCACGTGATGTCCATAGCCTCTTCGTCGCAAAACTCCCTGATCTTGTCAAAAAAGATAGTTTGTTTAACTGTGTCCAGTCCAGGTGGCGCCTTTACAGGCAAACCATCTATGGGAGGAAGGACGTCAGCGTTGCGCAGCAGCTGAAACCTGGTCCCGACAGTCCGAACGCTCCTTGGCGACAACACCAGGCTCCAGAGCATCGAAGCTGTAGAACTGAACAACAACAAAATCAGAAGACATTACAACCCTGCACAACATCAATTCACCTCCCAAGTTTAGATAAGAATAACCTCATACAATGAAAATGATTTTTTACCTGAAGTGCTGGTACTGCTTGATCTGTGGCAGCGGCCTGAAGTGCGGAGTCAGGTGTTGTTGCCAGCCATAGCTTTCCACCAGCACCGTACCATCCTCCAGTCCAACCAGCTGTGGGATGTTGACCCTTGTCACAGTGCTGTCCTTCACAACACCAGCAATCTCAGACAAAGTGTTCACTCTGGTCTCTCTGAAGCGCTGCTTGATGAGGCTGAAGCACCAGTTGGGGGGCAAACTTGGTGTGGCCTGTGATCAGGAAGTCACGGTCCAGATTGTGGTGGAGCTTATGCATGGTCCACCAGGCACAAAACCAGAGCACACACACTTGTTCTTGTTTCGGCCACTGCAATTAGCACAAATCAGGTTCACAAGTGCTTTCCCAACTCCGTAGTTGACGAAATGGTGCATGTAGTTGATGACTGCGCTGCTGCCTTAGCATGCGCTAGCTCTCTTTTTGATGACTAGTAGATTAGAGTCAGGCATGTTCTACTGATTGATGCTGAAAGACAAATTCCAGATACAAATAATTTAGTATTATTATACAATAGATGCGGAATGGCATTCTGAGATATTACTACACACAGTTCATACAGGTAATGTTAGCTACTGTAGCTATCAGCAAGCTTTAACTAGCAATACAAACCGATTGTCATAGCTAGCTAGAGTTAACCAATAGGTTCAATGTTACCTAGCAAAAAAATTTAATATAATCCCAATCCATAGAGTAACGTTACTAGCAATACAAACCGATTGTCATAGCAAGCTAAAGTCAACCAAATAACGCTAGGTTTAATGTTAGTTAGCAAGCCAGCCATCCAGCTGGCTAGCTAACAGCAAGCTTTAGCATAAAATGAAAACAACTTTCTGACAAAATTAGAAACGTATAATATCTGAATCTGTAGCTAGATTCTTACCTGTATACATAGATGAAAGCTTCATGGCAGACTGCAATCCCTTTTATAAGACATCCTGTGTTGTTTCTGTTTAGTTTGCACAGCTTGTTAGGCCCGTTGTGTTCCACTGATTTCAAAACGTGTTATGAAATGAGAGTCAGCATTGCATGGCACAATCGTCGTCCAGAAAGTAGTCCATCACCAACTTTTTCCCACAGACCTTTGTCGGTAGCGCCTGATAAATTCAGGGCAGCAATGTTATTGAGAGCAGTAGCAACATATTTGCAGTTCTCCATGGCTAACATAATATATTTCCCCCAAAAACTGCAGTAGAAAGGATAATTTATACATCACGAGAAGCTCAATTTATAGACACAAGATGCAACACCAATCCAAACTCATCTCTCGGCATGTCCAGACCACTCATTATCTCAGCCAATCACAGCTAGCGGTTGCTGTCTTTTTCTGTGTCTAAACCAACTAGGCTCGTAATTTAACCATTTTATTCGTGTTTACAGATGACATACAACTTTGATATTTAAGGCACATGAAAAAATCGAGAAGGCATTTCTGCCAAAAAACATTTTTTTTTACGTTCAAAAGGCTCTCCTGTGAAATTGTGACTTAGACATACGCCTAGTTTCCTGAATCGGGTCACAAATGGACTTTTAACAAGGCACACCTGTTAATTGAAATGCCCTCCAGGTGACTACCTCATGAAGCTGGTTGAGAGAATGCCAAGCGTGTGCAAAGGTGTCATCAAGGCAAAGGATGGCTACTTTGAAGAATCTCTAATATAAGATATATTTTGATTTGTTTAACACTTTTTTGGTTACTACATGATTCCATATGTGTATTTTCATAGTTTTGATGTTTTCACTATTATTCTAATTATAAAAAATAAAAAACCTTGAATGAGTAGCTGTTGTAAAACTCTTGACCGTTAGTATATATATATATATGCAGTTCCCCCAAAATCTATTTCTGCATTTCATCAGAATATCAAAGATTCTTCATATCAAAATATCAGATTGCCTGGAAGGGGTTTAGCTGTAAGCTCCAGTATTTTTACCCCTCTATAATTATCTCATGCATTCTACACATCTCCCATGATGCCGTCTGTTCTCCTGCTCTCTGTGTCTCAGCCATTCTGAGCTGGAAATCAGCTTCTTTGTTTCAATTGCAGAGATAGTGCTGCATGGATCCACACACGCGCGACGCTGTAACCAGGGATGGGCAAAAATGGCAAAATACAATTATAAAATACAGATACAAAATGCCATAAAGATCAATGTATCCAAATAAACTATAAAATACTTGTATTTTGTAACGTATTTAATATAACACATTTGCAAGTACCCGGCCCAAACAGCAACTACATTCTCAGTAACGGTTACAGAAACGTTTTACTTGCTATGACTGTGATATATTGTTGTTGTTTATTTACCTTAGTTGAGCAATTCACTCTGGATAAGAGTGTCTGCTAAAGGATAAAAATGTATATGTAAAAATGAATATGCCAAAATGAACTGCAAAGCACACTGGGTATTATTATTGGCCTTGTTTTGGGGCGGAGCTCATTTTTTATTTATTTTTTTATTTTATTTTACCGTTATTTTACCAGGTAAGTTGACTGAGAACACGTTCTCATTTGCAGCAACGACCTGGGGAATAGTTACAGGGGAGAGGAGGGGGATGAATGAGCCAATTGTAAACTGGGGATTATTAGGTGACCGTGATGGTTGAGGGCCAGATTGGGAATTTAGCCAGGACACCGGGGTTAACACCCCTACTCTTACGATAAGTGCCATGGGATCTTTAATGACCTCAGAGAGTCAGGACACCCGTTTAACGTCCCATCCGAAAGACGGCACCCTACACAGAGCAGTGTCCCCAATCACTGCCCTGGGGCATTGGGATCTTTGTTTAGACCAGAGGAAAGAGTGCCTCCTACTGGCCCTCCAACACCACTTCCAGCAGCACCTGGTCTCCCATCCAGGGACTGACCAGGACCAACCCTGCTTAGCTTCAGAAGCAAGCCAGCAGTGGTATGGCATTAAAATTAAAAGCATTAAAATAATACTCAGCATGTTTGCAATATTTCATTTTCACATAAACATATTTAGTTCATTTAGCAGACCACCATAGTGCTATCAGACTTCTGATACCAATGCAGCGTGAAAGGGTGTCACAAAATGTGAACCACAACGATGGTATTGAAAAGTATTTTCAAAATTCAAAATACATTGGAGTGTAGTTCGGCCCATTGTAATTCAAATGACAAAATATTCAGAAGTAATTCAAATATGTATTTCAAATACGTATAATAGAAATACTGCCCATCTCTGGCTCTAAGGGGCTATGCAGCCACCGCCACATGCAGGAACGCCATTTATTATTAGAATTAGGGTAGAAAGTTTAGACATTTCTAACATATACAGACCTAATTTTTATAAGAGAAGTGGGCTTAATAGGAACATACTGGGCTTAATAGGAGCAAACTGGGCTTAATAGGAGCAGACCGGGCTTAATAGGAGCAAACTGGGCTTAATAGGAGCAAACTGGGCTTAATAGGAGCAGACCGGGCTTAATAGGAGCATACTGGGCTTAATAGGAGCAAACTGGGCTTAATAGGAGCAGACCGGGCTTAATAGGAGCATACTGGGCTTAATAGGAGCATACTGGGCTTAATAGGAGCATACTGGGCTAAATTGGAACAACAGTGATTTATGGTGAAAAAGAAAGAATAGCAAAGTCTACTCATAAAATATTTAAAAACCAATGGTTTGGGGTACGATAGACTACAATATTTTGCAAAGTTAGTATTGATCATAATGAACAATATTGGTGTGTTGTCATTTACATTCTGTATAGAGGGAATGCTTCTTGTGCCTCTGCACACATGAGATAAATGTAAAAAAAAAAAAATGGCAAGGTTAATTTAACAGTAAAATAAAGCAAAATGCTTTTAAAAATGTAAACGGTGAATACCTGAAATCTATTGTCTTGTTGTAGTTCACCAAGTTGTGTTGCTACTGTGTTAATGTGACATGCAGGCGACTGCTAGCATAACAAACCCATCATTTAATTTGAAACAAAATAGTCATGAATGCTCATGAAATATGCTATCTTGTGCGTATTTCAGCACGTATCTGAAGAGGTACAAAAAAGTATCAGAGGGTAGCCTCAACACCAAAGTTTTTTTAGCAGGTTTGAAACTGGACAGTACCGAGAACTATCCTAATAATGAAACATCTGAATTAGTTGAATTAGTTGAAACATTAAACAGCAGAAAATGTGTTTGTTTTCTTGTTTTTGTATTTGAATCCAAAGATGGAAGTAGGCTTAATGTGTGTTTACCCTAATCCTCTTTCCCAAGCTCCTTTCAGATGGTTCTTTATAGAAGACACAATTGGGGTCCGGGAGCTCTCACAATGCTATCCTGACTTTCAGCACTCGTGAGCATGCACACTCAATGGCACCCTAGTACACTATATACGGAACAGGGTGGCATTTGGGATGCAGGCATTGTGTGTAGTTCTCATTAATAACCTAGCAGAGAGTATTGTCAATTAGAGACAAGAGTAAAGGCCCTGTAACCAGCGCTGTCTTTGAACTAGTCATTAACCACCACCGTGCTGCTCTCTTCTTTCACAGCGTAAATGACTATTTCACTAATTAATTAATAAGATCAAAACATCCGGATCTGATAAGGAAAGGGAATCCTGTAGATATCTTCGGAGTGCTGTTTTTGTTCAGTCAGGTGCAACACTGCCTGAGCAGAGCTGGGTGGTGTGTGTGTGTGTGTGCATGCGTGTGTGTATAAAAAAAAACTAATTGGTACACTCTCAGTATAAGTGAGAGTTTATGTGGTTCTTTTTGGATTGAAACTATGATTAAAACAGAAAGTGACAAAAGTGTGTGTGTCTATAGTTGTGCAAATTTTTGCACGTGCGCATTTGTGTTTGTGAGCTTGGCACACATCCAGCCAATCCGCAAAGATAACAGGAAGATAATGTGTCATCAGACAGCATCCTAAGTGAACGCTGTTAGTAAGTGAGAGTGCCATTTGGTTATAAATTCCTACCCATTACCATATAGATAGCTGTGTAAGAGGGTGGCAACACAATGCACTTTACATAAGCCCAACCACAGAAGAAGAGGAGATAGTTGGGATGAATCATCATCTAGTGTGTGTGTGTGTGTGTGTGTGTGTGTGTGTGTGTGTGTGTGTGTGTGTGTGTGTGTGTGTGTGTGTGTGTGTGTGTGTGTGTGTGTGTGTGTGTGTGTGTGTGTGTGTGTGTGTGTGTGTGCTCAGGCCTGGCTAGCTCTTGAGCCATGTGGCCTATTGCTGTTCGTTTGGAATGCTTCGATTGACTTGTGTTTTTCTCTGTGAGCCAAATGGAGCTTGTTGTGTCTGGATGGGATGGACACAGACACACACTGATCAGAGAGGGTGAGATATCACACTGGAACACATATTGGCAAACACACGAGAAGGGAGAGTGGTGAGCGAACGGCAGGAAGATGGGAGA